>NC_049198.1:79069713-79200312 GCF_009769625.2 Cygnus olor | reverse complement strand
GGGAGAAAAAAAAGTTTTGCCTGCCCGAGGAGGAGCTCCGCAGGCTCTGAGGAGCCTCCCTGTGCCGAGGTTGTCCCCCGGTGCCCCCGCCTCTGTCCGCCCCCTTGCGCAGGTGAGGATCCTGCGCGCAACTGGGGCCGGCCCCGTCCCCAGCCTTTGTCGGGACGCAGGGGGACCTCCCGGTTTCAGGCTGGGCTTCGCTGCGAGGAGCAGTCCCCCGAGGTGTGGTTAATTGGCGGTGGATAAAGGTGTAATGACTTGTCAGGGAGACGGCGGGGACGCTTAATGTACTGTCTTCTCCCCCCCCCCCCCGCCCCCCCCCGCGCCTTTTATAAGCGGAGACACGCCATCCCTCTGCTGAAAGAGCAATAAAGCCGGGTTCATTTATTTATTTTTACTTGTTTATTTTTCCCCGAAGGAAACGAACCTGCAGCTCGTTCTCGGTGATTTATACGCAGGATGCGGCACCGGCGGCGGGGAGGGCGGCGGGGTCCGGGGGTAGGCGGCGGGGAGCGGCCCCCCCCCCCCGGCTGTGGGTGCGGTGGGGAGCAGGGAGCAACCCCCGGGCAGGCCAGGAGGCAGGGGCGGCCTGGGCTGCGCAGGTGAGCGGGCAGCACCGGGTGAGCACGACCCGGGCAGCAGGAGGATGAGGAGGATGAGGATGGGGAGAGGTTTTGGCCTCTGGAGCGCTGGCCGAGCCTGGTGCAGCTGTTATTTCCCCGCGCCCGTCCTCTGCGGAGCAGCGGGGAAGCGACGGCTCTCCCCAAAACCCTCGTCCCAGCCGCTCTTCGAGGGGTCCGTCCTCGAGAGGGCTCTAATTAGAGTTTGCCATTTCCGAGTCAGCATTAAATTTTTAATGCCAGCCGATATTGAACTGCGAACTGGCGAGCGGGACCGTGTGCGCTCAATAAAACATGCGGGACGGGTGCATACTTGCACGGCAAAGACACGGAGGAAAAACACCCGGGGACGTGGGCGCACGCTCAGGTGCACGGTGAGAGACTCGTTCAGCACGCCCACGGCGTTTACACGCGTTAACACGAGCGTTCACACGCGGCCGCAGGTGTGCGCACCGGTGTGAGGTCCCTGCCTGGATGCCACAAAACATCGCCGCTATTTCCAGGCAGAATGTGTGCACACACACATATATTTATATATATGCATATATACATATATGCATATATATATACGTATATATATACATATATACGTATATATATACATATATATATCCTGGCTGCACAGCCCTGTGGTCTGCAGTGAATCAATTACTGCGGCACTAATCCGGCCGTAAATCAGCTCGGATCCCAGCTCACCTTTTACCTCCCGCTCGCTTTTCTGCCGGCTTTCCTGCCTGCGCTGCGCACAGGTAAAAGTTTTCCAGCCCCGTGCTGCAGCTAAACAGATTAATACACGTTGACAGACTCTTTATCCCTCTTCGCACAATGTTAAATGAATCTCAAAGTCCCTTCTGAGTCAAACCGGGAACTCTCTCTGTCTCCCTGTCTATCTGCGTATGCTTTGGATGTGCCCTGTGGAAATTGTTTACAGTTTGGAAGACTCTAACGTTGATTTTCCAGCTTTGAGCTCCCTCTGGAAGCGGAAAGAGCAATTACTCCACATTACTGTACATATTTTATTGCCGTGATAGATAGCAGGTGTTTCAGCTGCCGCTATTGTCTGCCTCCCTCCCGCAGCCCTCCCGCAGACGGAGCGGAGCAGCTGCACCGGGTTCGGCTGCCCCGAGCCTGCCCCGCAGAGCCGAGCCGAGCCGGGCCGAGTCGGGACAAGCCGTCGGAGCCTCGCTGTCGGGTCAGGGGTCGGCGGGGTGTCCCCCGGAGCATCCTGCCCCGCGGGACCGGAGCATCCCCCTAGCTCCAGCGCAGCCCCGCTGCCTTCGGGGCGAGGTGACCGTCGGAGCTGCAGCCCCCGTCTGACCTCGTCGTGGGGGGGCCGCTGGCAGCTCGGCACCCCCCAGCCGTGCCCCCATCGCCCCTCGTATGTCCTGCTCAGGCAGGGCGGGTGGCCGCGGGCTGGAAGCGGCTGTGAGCAGACGGGCACGGCGCTGTCTGCGCCGTGGAACCGCGTGGGAGTGGGGTCGTGCCACGCAGCCCCCCGCAGCCCGCCGTATGTGCTCCCCCGCAGCCGGCACACGCGGGTTTGTGTGTACACAGCGAGGACACGCTGCCTCTCGCCCACGCGCGGTATAGATAGCTCGGTTGTGGAGCCACATTTTTCCCGGTTTAATTTCGGGAGTGCGGGAACGTCTAACACAGGGGGTAACACACCGAGAGGAGCGGCGGGGGCAAAGGCAAAAAGTGGATGAGGATAGCTGCTGGGATGTGGGGTGCGAGGCAAAAAGGAGGAGGGGGAAAGACGAAGCAGCCCCCCCCGGCCCAGGGAAACAGCTAGCAACCTCGAGCGGCGTGCGCTTGGCCACAAAGTGCCCGGGATGGTTGCTTTTGATTTAGGGTGTGCGGAGCTCCTTCGGAGAGGAAGGCAGGGGGTTCGTCTGCAGCGAGTTGCAAAGGTGCAGGGTGGAAGCTGCGCTATGCCGGAGCATCCCCGAATAGCATTAAACTGTGTTTTGGATCAGTGTCATGATGACGTATGACACACCACAGGGATCATTATGAGTGACTGGCATAATAGACATGGATAGTGGACCAAAGTCTCCTTGACAATTCCTCGTCGTATGTCTTGGGGGGATAGTTTTACATTCCTGATCCGTTTATTTGGAGCCAATTCCGGGAGAAAGACACACGAAGCACACGACCGAATCATTCTAAGTAGGATGAAGACGGGCTTACACGGCACAAAGGATTGCGGGGGAATTCTGAAGAGGTCACCAGTTTAGGTACAAGGCACTTGGCAAAACACCTGCTCCGCCTAATTAAGCAGGACGCCCCTGCCTCCCTACAGCCAGCCCGGGGAAGAGAGGGCTCACCCGCGCCACACGGAGCGCATCCCCGCGCTCCCCCGCGCGTCCCCGCGGGGCCACTGGGTCCCGTCGCGCCCCCGACGCCCCTTGCTAGGGCAGGGGGCCACGGGCGCTGCCCCGTGTCCCGCTCCCCACGCGTTGGCCCCGGGATGGGCGCTCAGCCCCCGGCTCCGCTCTGCCGCCGGGGGTGAGGGTGGAGGAGGGCAGCGCCGCCGTGCCTTGGGGCGGAGGGGCAGGAGAAGAAGACACGCGTCGCGGTGAAGGCACCAAACCCTGCGAGACGCGCACCGGCATCTCCCCTCGCCCCTCATCGCGGGCGGAGAGAACCCGACGCGCTCGGGCTGCGGGTTTCCTTTTTTATTAAAAAAATAAAAATCCCCGGCTCCGGCTGGAAGTTTGGGCTTCTTTTTCCCCTGCATGGTTGTCCCCAGGGCTGTGCCCTCTCCGCAGGTGTCCCGAGCAGGGAAAGCGGGCCCGTGAACACCCCGAAACCCTCCTGGGCGGGCTGGGGCTGCGCCCTGGGAACATCTGCAACCTCCAACAGCATCCAGAGGCGGCATTTATCCCGCCAGCAGATGCATGAAAAGATGCAGCCCCGAGACGAGGAGGGAAACCACCTTTCAGCCTGACACCAGAAAAAAACCCACCACCCAAACCACCCAAAAAACCCAACCCCGACACCCAAACTCTGCTGGCCCAGATGTTGGAAGAAGTTCACTGAACACGTGAGCAGGTAACGCAGGGAACAGCGACATTGTTAACAGAAAACATCTAATTAACAATGACTTCATTTGATTGGGAGGATGAAAAAGCCTTTTTAAATCAATCCAGATTTACTGGCCTAAGCGCAGCCAATTTATGAATATGGAGGCTGTATTGAGTCTGCCTTCTTTCAAGATGTCATCCGAGGGGTAATAGTATAGGTGAAGTCATTTAGTTACACTGTGGAAACTTTTATAGTCCCTTTCTTGGGAATTTAATTCAGTGCTTCTTCATTTTATTAGGAACAGACTGACTCCATCAACGGCGCTCTCCATGTTTAGAGGCATGACTGCTTGAAGCAATTAGGCTCCCCAATTAGCATACTTCTCCTGACCCCAGCAGCACAACCAGGTCTTTACATTATCCATCTCTTCGAACTAAGGGAGAGCCGGAATAAAAGATGCCTCCCAAGTGTACAGGGTGGTGAAACCAACACGCAAAGCGGACTACCAAAATTACCCCTTTGCCCTTAAGGGGGCGAGAAAATAAAATCCTCCTAATAGCACCCCGACAGACAGCAGCACTGGCTATCCCCGCCCCAGCCGCCCCCTCCCCCGTCTGTCTGTCTGTCCGTCCGTCCGTCCTGGGACTGTTCCTTGCTTTTCTGCGCGGATTTCCAGAGCCTTGCGGAACCGCTGGCCGACGCCTGCCCGTGTCGGCCCCCGGCTCTGCGGGAGGCTCCTAGGGGCCACCGAGGCTGCCCTCCGCCGCCGGCACCAGGGGACCTCGCGCCTGGGCGCCCCACACCCCGAGGGAGGGTCAGGTGCCGGCCCCGTTCCTCCGTCCCTTTGTGCACCGGGGGACTTGTAATCTCGCCCCCCTGCCCCGACTCCGGGCTGAAAACGGGGGGTCAGGATCGGACCCCGGCTGCGGGGCCCGATCCTGCGCAGCCCCCGGGGCTCCGAGGAACCTTCCCCTTCCCGGCCCCAAGAGCCGGTGTCAGCCACCTGCCCATCGCGGGCAAAACGGCTCCTTTTATTTTTTCTTCCTTTTCTTTCCCCCATTTTTTCCCCAGTCCTGCTGAAAACCCACGGAGGGGACCCGGGGAGCCAGTGCACGGCAGATAGAGCCATCCGCCCAGAGCTTCACAGCACTATGGAAGAAAAACCTCTGTAAAACGAAATAGGCAATCAACTGAAATCTATCCTCTTTAAATAAACTGATTCCTTAGTATTTTCCCAGTGTTGCTGTAAGTTGTTGTCTGTGATGTCCCCCAGGGCTCTTTCCTCTGCTCTCTGATTTGGTGTATAAAAGCAGCTCTGAATGATGGATTACTGTGTCATTGGAGCCTGCGAAGGATTAATTTGTTTCATTGATTTCTCTTTAGGCAGATTGCCAGAATTCTCTGCTTCCCACCTTTCCCCGGGACTTCCAGCAGTAATAGACAGTAATAGCCTAAGACAAATCAGCCCATTTTTGTAAAAATAGAAACGCAAAATCCTGAAGTCCCAGGAAAGCCATAAAGAAGTGTTTTTTTTTTTTTTTTTTTTTTTTTTCTTTCCCCTTGTTGTGCTGGAAAACCACCGATTCTGAAGCCGAGTCCACCTTCCCTCGTTCTCCCTTTCCTCCTTTTATAAAAGGGGTTGCGGGGTTCTTCGGAGAGGGCTGCTAGCTCCAGCAGTGATTTCCACAGGCGGCTGCATGCGAACGACGGGCATTTGACAGTCGCGGCGAAACGTTTTGTTCGTGCCCAGCAGCAGGGCTGGAAGTCGCAGAAGGACGGAGAAAAGTTCACAGTCCATTTCTTTCTCAAAATCCCGGGGCCGCCTATAGCTAACCTATTGCCGGCCAGTCGGGGGGGGGACCGAGGTTTGTGCCATGTCCCGGAGCCCCCCGTCTGGCGCGAATTTTGGGGACCGGGCTCTCCCCAATTCCTCTGCGTCCCATCCAGTCGGGAATTCAGGCCTCGGCACATCGGGAGGCGGCAGCCGGCTCCTTTCCCCCACAGACTGCGGAGAGGCCGGGGGGCAATTGGGGGGTGGGGGTGGGGCGGCCAGGGAAGCACAGGGCACCGTGCCCCTTACCCTTTTTCTGCCCCCCCTCGCCCTGCGCGGACACGGGTCAGCTGTGCTGATCCATTGGCTTGCCCCACGCCGCGCTAAATTGCATTGATTAAGGCTTCCCACGTTAAACTTTGGTGGTAATTAGTCCCGTGGTGAAAAGTAGTGTTGTCATGTGCTGATGTCCTTCCAGTCGGGGCTTGTGCAGGGCTGTGCCATGCCAAAACAGCCCTTTCGGATAGCACCGGCGGCAGAGAGGCATTTATTTCACCTCTATCTGCCTCGTGAGGAGAGTAGCTCAGTAGCTACTTTCAAAGGGACACAAAATTTATCATACTGGATAGCACAGATCCATTCAAGCATTTCAAGCCTAGGAAATTGGGAAGTTACAGCCCTTTATATATATATATATATATATTTTTTTTTTTTTTCTGCTCTCCAGGAGGATGTTAGCCTGCTACTTCCTATTTTAATTTACTGTAATTTCAGGTCGAATCCAAATACCAGTCCTTGGGTCACAGCATGATTTCCTTGATGTAGTGCCAGAAAATACCCCTTGCCCTGCCTGAGGAATGTTCTTGTATTTACTCGCATGAGGTCCCTCTGTGGTGTGCAAAGTCTAACTTTTCCTTTCTCCACCAAGTGCAGTTTTGGAAGGAATTATAATGGGAGTCATAAAGTCATAAAGAGAGTTGTGGGTGCGTTTCTGGAAATCCCTAGAAATCACTACATTGTGTGGGGAAATGATATGGTGTGGGTTAGCCTGCAGTAAGACCGCAGGGAGAGCTGGTGTCCTGGGGAATGCTGCGAGCTTCCCTCCAGAGGTGCCTCTGGAATAACAGGGTCCCACTGCTCAGCCACAGCGCAGTCTGGCTCTCCCTGGCATCCCGTATCCTGATGGTGTATCACTGTCAGGCCACCTAGAAAGGAAAGGCACAAATGCAACAGTTCATGTTTTTCCTGCTCTGATAGCCAAGCCCCAGGGAGGTTTGTCTCTGAACGCAGGGCTCGTCTTGCTCAGGAGCAAATGCCCCCACCCCCTCTGCCCCTTCCGATCCTCTCCAAGCTTAGGCAAAGGGAATCCTTCTGCACATTTGCTAGGCACCAAGGAAAGTTTTGCTCTTGGTAAAAAATGGTAACAATATTCCTGGCTTGGAAAGCCTCAGTTAGGAGCAGAGACAGATGTCCACCCCCTTCCCTCCCGTTTGCAATAAAACAGGCAGGATCCATCACAGACCAAACTTGAAAAGCTTAAGCGAAGCTCACATCCTTTCATCCCTTCAGGACTGGAGAGAAACAGAGTCTGTTAGATTAGCAAACATTAACCTCTCACATAGTTCTGAATGTAGGATTAATGTCTACTGAAGGGACAGCTGTATGACCCTCACACATACACTAACTATACATTAGGGCTGTCACTCTATCGATCGGGAGAAGTTTGTGTGAAGAAGTGCCCCCCACCAGGGAGCAAAACAGACTGGAGCTGGAAAAAGCCATTTGTACTCTGCTAAGGTGCACTTCTAAAAACTCGGTTCCCGTTTATGGAGCCTGAGCTGCAGATGAGCCGAAAGCTGCATGATTCACCCCAAGGTCCTGCCGGATGCGGACCACACACAAACTCCAGCTGTGACCCTGGGATCAGCTCATCTCTGGGCAAAGCACAGACCCATGCCATGCTGGGTTTGAGACTGCCCATGTGAGGTTTTGGCCCCGGCAGGGTTCTCACCGGTGGTACAACAGCAGCGTATCCATTCCCACTTAGGTCACTGTTGTGGTTTAATCCGGTCGGCAGCTAAACACCACACAGCCATTCGCTCACCCTCCCCCCTCCCTCTCTGGGATGGGGGAGAGAAACGGGAAAGTGAAGCCTTTGAGTCGAGATAAAGACAGTTTATTAAGACAGGAAAATAACAATAATAATAATAATAATAATAATAATAATAATAATAATAGTACTACTGTGTACAGAACAAGCGATGCACAATGCAATTGCTCACCACCTGCTGACTGATGTCCAGCCTATCCCTGAGCAGCCGCCCCCCCCCCCCCCCCCCAGCCAGCTAGCCACCCCACCCCTATATATTGTTTAGCATGCCATCAGATGGTATGGAATACCTTTGGCCAGTTTGGGTCAGCTGTCCTGGGTCTGTCCCCTCCCAGCTCTTGCTGCAGCCCTAGCCTGCCTGCTGGCAGGACAGAGCGAGAAGCTGAAAAGTCCCTGGCTTAGTGTAAGCACTGCTCTACAACAAGTAAAACATCAGCATGTTATCAGCACTCTGCTCATCCTAATCCAAAACATAGCACCCTACCAGCTACTAGGAGGAAAATTAACTCTGTCCTAACTGAAACCAGGACAGTCACTTGGAAGAGACTTGTTTTTTCCAGCATTTTCCATCCTTACCCTCTTATCCACGAGAAAGGAGAAATGTGGGTGAATAGTATGTTTTCCAAGCCCTCTTCCCACTAAAGTAGGAAAATTTTATGCTGTGAAAACACAGGTTGATTGTTTCCTAGGGCTCGCTGGACTAGGTACAAACACAGGGCTTGACTCTGGTCACACCCTGTTTTCGTGTTAGTCCAACTGCTCTCATAGCACAGGAATTCCACAGATGTACCAGGGAGTTCAGTCCCTTTCTGAAAAGAGACTTATTTCAGTTACATAAATGAAAATAAATGCTTATTGTTGAAACTTGTTTATTAAATGTTAATGGTTTCTTGGAGTTAGATCCGCACAAATATTTGGATGTCAAATATTGAGCCTTCCAGCCCCTGATGCTAGGAGAAATGACGGTGCTGTGGGCTCCCAAGCACCCCGTAGGAAGAAAAGAGAGAGGTACGCTACCAAAAATATTAAAATTTGGTTAATTATCCCTCTGGGATTCATCTGGAACTGGAGAGAAAGGTCCTTTGGGCAAGGTTTTGGGTGTCTAGGGGGCTTGGTGTGGCTGCAGTAAGTTACATACTCAGGCTGAAGCTGTGTAGGCTGGACCCAGACACAAATCACTCTGAGAGCATGAGAGAACATGAGTGCTTACCTGATTTGAGCTTGGGCAAAGAGGGAGAGGGCAATGTGGAGCCCAATCCCTCCAGGCAGAGAGAGCAGCGGGACCACAGCTTGCAATATCCAAGCCTACTGCCTGTTAAATGGCAGAAAACCAGCTCCTGCCAGGTAATTGCAAGGGCAGGCATGTGGTGGGATCCCAAATCCATGAGTCCAGGTCCAGACACCTGGACCAGGGTAAGCTGTAAAGCTCAGCAGCTGAGCTGAACCTGGCCATGACCTGTGCACGCACCGCAGGGCAGGAGGGGTTCGTGGTCCTGCGTGAACAAAGGCTGCCTAGTGTGGAGGTGTCTGGCAGCAGGTATCTGACCCAGAAGCTCATACTGGAGCTGTCTGGTGCTAGAGATCCACTGCCCAACGTGGGAAGGTGATGCACCAGGAGCGGTGACATCTGCCGTGGTGCAGAATGAGAGGCATCGTAGTGGGAACCCATCAAACTGTGAACCGGTCAGGAATTATCCACCAGGACAGTTTCCAAAGAAAATGACAATTTGGCAGGAGGACGTTTCAGAGGAATACATAAAGTTCATCAGCTCTTTAAACAGGGAAGCATCAAAATGCTGTGTTACAGCACTCCTGAAATATTTTCCATCACTTCAAGTTCACATTAATAACAGAAAAAAGACACAGGGAAAAGAAGTTGTTTTATATCCCAGTCTTCCAGTCAGGTTAAAACAACAGATTTTGGCTGCATTTATTAGTCCTTCCTGACACATTGCGAGAATCTCGGGCTTTGCTCCGAGCTGCTGCAGTGCTGAGACCCTGGTGTTGTGGAAGATGCAAATATTGGCTGTGGCTGGCCCAAATCTACAGGTATGGGGAAAAATAAACCCAGGGGGAAGAGAAACAAATCCATCCTCTCTGATGGGCACAGTGGGGAGTCATGCCTTGCTAAGCCCGGATCCATCTCCTTATATACTTTGTATAAGACAATTACTAGGCGCTGGGCCCAACTTCTGGATAGTATTAAGGAGACGATCCTGACTGAAAAGGTAAACATTCAGTCAGACCTCTGACACAGTTTATTTTTGGTATATTCAAGAGCGGGGGGTAGCTTTTTTTCATTTCCGAGGGCTATGTGTTCACTGCCGTACATGTGGGCAGGCAGGGAGCGGCCGGGTACATGCCAGTGGCAGAGACCTCAGCTCCCAAGGTCTGAGATCCTTCGGGGAACCTCAGCCCCATAGCTGTTGGCTCACCTCTGAGAAACTAAGTTCAAATGGCCAGATGAAGAGTTGGAAAAAAAATAAAAGATTGGTTCGTTGTGGCGTGGAGACAGCCCCCAAAACCGGGCATGGTTACTTCCCCAGAAATGTGTTCTAGCAATGAATTTGATATTTTAATCAAAGCAGACAAAGATAAGCAACAGCTGGTGTGCTGTGGGTGTCTCGAAAGTCTGCTGAGGTTTAATTACAACTTTCCAAGGAATTTATTTGTTTTTAATTCACCTAGAAATTCGAGGTTGCTTAATGTATGAAATGGCATTCAAGAGGTTAATGCTCACGGACTCCTTGGCAGTATTTAGAAAGGAAGTATGGTCTCTTGCCCACCCATTAACCTCTGCTATTATGGGGCTTTTATACCAGCAGCAGTAAAATTCATCTCCCTGTTGTATGTGTTCTTATATCGAAGATCAAAGTCCTGTAGTTTGCAAAAACATGGAAAGTATAGCATAATTAAATCTATTTGTTTAGTTAGAACTCAGTGTTTAATGAATAACAAATTTCTGCTTGTCCACAAAAGGCATGAATGAAACCACCAAATGAATTAGCAGGGATTTCTTGTTTTTCTAGGTTGTACAGCCATCACTGTATTGATACTTCATTTTTCCTGAGTGAGTAAAAAGTTAGGTACATGGCTTACTCTACAAGTGCCTCATTACTATGATCACAGGCAATGCATTAAAAATGGTGGGATCCCACGTAACTCCAGTGCTTTACATAGTTATTAAAATTAGCTGCACCAGCCATTTCTTTCAGTTTGCACTGTGCTAAACCTCCTTAAAGAAATGTGGCTCTGTCTCTAAGCAGCTTTTCAGCTTTAATATATTTCAGGATACCAGGAAGACTGTCTCTAGTAAACCATGTATGTGTTTTGCTGGAGAGTGTGGCTGTGGGAGGGAGGTACAGAAGTCTCATCCTAAAATCTGCTGATTTTTAATGTGACAGCCATAAGATTTCTGCACGAGCTGGAGACTGGAAAATGGCCCCTGCTGGATATCCTTTCCAACAGAGCTCAACATGAACTTTGTTGACAGATGCTTATGGTGCCCCTTCAGCTAGACACTGACAGTGGCTTTAGTTGGAGAAAGTTCTGGACATAAATGCAGTAAATACTGCATAATGGACTAAAGCTACATTTTGACCTTGTGCATTTTATTTTTTGTGCATTCCACACCCACTTTTGAATTGACAGTAGCAGGGATAAATAATATTAAAAATTAACTATGATAGTTCTCTATCAAAACCAATTGTTTTGTCTTTTGAGTATCTTTTTTTTTTTTTTTTTTTTTTTTCTGGTAATGGTGGATTTTCCCTAGCATTTGAATAGTAAAGTCAAAAGTATTTCAATATTTTATTACACTTTTCATCATTTACCTCATCCTAGTTAACACAGATAAAATTATCTCATCACTTTTGCCATTTTGGTTTTTAAATTTCCTTTCTCATTCACCAACGCAATGGCACCCTGTCTGGGCCAGGAATATTTCCATAGATTTAAGTTCAGAATGCTGTGTTTTCACTGGCAATAAAAAGATGTTGCAGGATATGAGCTTTGCAACTGGTTACGCTTCAATTGTAGTTTACATTTGACTTGATATTGTCCCTTTGAAATAACAACAGCTTCAGAGAAGGTGTAAAATGCAGGCAGTGATCCCTTGCGATCATTATGAAATAGCAGGAGGATGCCTGTAACAGTAGGAGCATTGTCCTGGCTATGTTCCAGTTTGGCTAACTACATCCTGTTTTTCTAAATTCAGGTTTATTTGGGAGCCTGATCCGAAGCCTCCCAAAATAACTGTTTTCCCATTGCCACATTCTAGTCCCAGACTGGTTGTACTCCACTATGAGGTGAAACTGTGTGGAGAAATGAATTAAAAAATGTTGCTTTAAATGGGAAAGTCTGGACCTCACATCTGGATTGCAGATAGAGGGCCAGCAAAATGCTTAAAATCCTGCCTAAAATATCAACAATGCTCTTGTAGAAATATATTCCAAACTTAGTTTTATTGCTTGACACTTGTATCTTCCCTATCGTACATACTACCCCATACCATGTAAAAGAAAATTAAAACAGCATAAATGTAAATGAAAACAAGAGGCAAAAATCTGCTAATTGACCTACTCTGTAGATAGGGGGAAATGTTGAGAATAAAATCACAACACTGATTCATTTGTCAGGATGTCGAAAGCATAGGATAGTATAAGATAACAATAAGTGCTATAGTGAAAAATGACTTAAAATTTCAATGAGAAACCATATATGAGAGAGATATGCAAGCAAGGGACTTTCTGTTTAATGCTAGCTGTGTGGTTTAAAAAATTTGTTTTGCAGGAAAAGTCTGAAAAAAGAAACTAAATATTAAAAAAAATCTGCACTTTTGCATGTAATCAGCACATATTAAGACGCAACTTCTGCACAATTTCAGATTTTAGTCGTTGTTTCTCATTTCCAGCTCTGTCTAGAACTATCTACCCATTTTTACTAGATTACTAGTAAAAATTCAGAGTTGGAGGTCACGTCTTAATAGATAATCATACACTGTAAGATGCTTCTCAGCTGAAGAAAGAGGGTAAAGCAGTTGCTCTTTAGCAGATGCCAAGCTGTATGAATTATGTCATTTCCATAGTTATAAAACAACTCGAGAAAATGTACTGTAACAATAAAATATATGCTCAGATTGATTACCCCAAAAATCCTTTCAAGGGGAAAAACAGGGGTGGTGGTGGTGGGCTGGGGAGATAAAGACCCTTTCTATCCAAGCTTCACATCCTAAAGGCTTAGCTTCTGTGGAGAAAAGTCTGACAGTCATTTGTTACATGCAGTGGTCACTCCGTTTGTGTATTCATTATGTGCATTAAACAGTCAAATATATACCTTCCAGTAAAAATGAATAGTTTAATTTGTTCTGCCGAAAGAGAGACAACTATCAGAAATAGCAATAAAAGTCACATAATGAAATAAGAATACGAGAAAATCCGAGGATTTTAGTATGGTCCATTATTCATTCAATTCCTGGCAGCCTTTATGATTACAAATCACTTGATTGACTAACTAGACATTCTCAAAGTGAATTATGAATCAGGTTCATTTTTCCTGGTTGAGAGTTGGTACATGTTGTAACTCTTCCACTTTGTGATATATCAAGTTCTTGTAACAGTAATAAGAGATATAATCAACTCTTTATTTCAGGACAAATAAATTGCCTTTTCAAAAATGAAATGTGGTTGCTAACATTTTAACAATGTGCAATGTAATTCCTTCCTGCTATTCTCAGAGTGCAATCTGCTGTGATGACATAGCTTTGGAGTGTTTGACTTTGCTGAAATTATTGTAAGGGTCTCACACCCTCAGTCAGTGCATGTTGACCTCAGCGAAAATTCAGTGCTGCCACTAAGGGCAGCAAGTGGTCCTTGTCCTGGTGGACAACGAGCCTCAGACACATACACAGTGGACTACAATTTGCTCTTTTGTGACTGGCTCTGATCTGGGCTTGAGAATGTGGACAAGTTTTAAAGCTGTTTAAGTTTACTTGGAAAAAAGTAAAATGAATCTCTTCTAAAGTGTGCTTGACCCTCAAGTCCTTTTGCAGAAAAACTCCCTCAGGCTTTTGTGAAAATTATGCAAGTGGAATGATTGGCAGGCTGGGGTGGGAGTTATTTGTAGAACAAATGCACAATCAGACCTCAAATCCCTCCAGAATAGGTTTAGCGCGAGGAGCATTTCACCTTCGAATGGCTACAGGGAAACAAAATAAAAAAACAGAATAAAAATAAAAGAAGACCAGACCAAGGCTGCTTGAAATCTGTGTGAGTGTCCAAGTTGAAAACCACTACAGAAAGTCTTTATGCCTCACATCTGCACGTCAGATGTAGCCACAACTGCTGGCTTGGCATTCCTGAGCATGGTGGCTTGGCGCTCTTGTCCCGGTTACCCAAGAAAATGGGGAGAAATGGCTGGGGGATACAAGATGCAGGGCGGGGGGAAGGAAGGGTGCATAACATCCCCTGGTACCTGTGCTGGAGCAGTGCATCTGGGTCCTGTGCAAAAACCTCCACGCCATTCCCAGTTTTGCGGAGAGGAGAGGGTTTTTCTTCTGGTTAGGGAGACGACCCCGGCGTTTGGGTCCTTGTTTTGGCTCTGGTGAAGAGACAGGCTGATACTCAGTGGGCCCGCGGTATTTATAGAGCAATTTCAAATACTTTAATCCCCTCCCCTTCCCCTCACAAGCACAAAAGCATGTTTCTAAAGCAGGATCTTGTGGGAGAAAAAAAGTATTACCATATTCTTTTTCAGAAGACCTTAATGTGGTCATTCATTTTAGAAACAATGGGTAAAGACATCAGATTTATTCCTTATTCATCTTTCTATCTCAGTTCTAATCTTCTAATAGCCTTAATTAAATGCTGAGTAGTTTAGAATATTATTAAATAGCTTTCATAGGATTTTTTTTTTTATTATTTCTGATTACATCATGAGTGCAGATTATTGAATATTCCATTCATTTTAAAATTATGATTAGAGGATAATCCCAAAAAAGATGTTTGTAACAAATTTAACTAAGCTGTATTAATTGAGTTAGAGGATAAGAAATGAGACTTAAAGGGTGAGCAAGGAGTAAAATCAAAGCCTGCGTAATTTTAAAATCAAGTGGATTAAGAGGTTGGTTGGAACAGAAGAGGTGGCAGGTCAAAAACTGAACTAATGGTTCAAATAGAATATTCACTTACTCTTGTGCCATCCGCCTGTCTTTCATGGAAATCATGTGCAATGGCACCCTGCATAGTATGGTTAAACGTGAAAGGAGAGAAGTGCTTGTTATGGGTCAACAGGCTGCACACTGCTCATCATCAGGGGAAGGTGTGCAGCACGAAGGGACATGGAAAAGCCTGCTCAAGTGTTACCCCCCACGACAGTGTTTTGTCTCTTGATGAATCTCCAGCATGCCTGTGTTCCGCAGCTTGACACTTTTTTCCAAAATGATGAGTTGAGCAGTGCTGACACCAAAGGTTTTGATGCATTTGGGTCAGGAAGTTGAGTATGGGGCCTTCCAGCCTTCATTCCCATGCCCCTACATTTGTTTGAAATTCACTAGTTGTATCACAGCATGATTTTTGCTAGGTTATTTCTCCTATTGTTATGAAATGCTTGTTGGGGATTGATTCACTGTAGGTTTTCTGGTGGCCACTCTCTTGGTGGCCATCCTCTTTCTCCTCACCACACAGAGGGCTTTACATGAGGTGTTCTACCTCCCCACCTCTTGCAACAGGGACGCAGCTCAAAGATATTTGGAAGAGCCAGGGAAGATATTTTTACTTGTGTTCCTTAAACTCTGCATGAGTAACTGGAGACATTCACATACTGGAGGAATTTCTGCAGTCATTGGTAATTATGGAAATCACAGCACCCTTTACAGCTCTCCCATGGGGACATGAGAGCAAACCTGTGCCTGTAAATCTGAGACTGAGGAGAGGGCAGACATGAAAGCAAGTGAAATACAAAGTACAGAGCTATCAGGAAAGGCTGAATGAGGCTGGGTACCCTTGTTTAAAAGATGGACAAAGACAGCTTAACCCACAGCAATACCGTCAGAGACATTACCACGTGTGTATCACTTGCACATGAGTTCCCTACAGTTACACAAGCGCCATTTAAGAATTAAAGCAGTCTACATGACAGCCTTAGAAAAAGCAGAATGAATCAGCCCACGAACCATTGATACAGGGTGGATGATACACGTTTCCTCTTCCTTGGGAACATTTACTGGTTTCACAAGTTTTGTACTGGTTCAGGGTACAAAGAGGGATCTATGACATCCAAATGAGGTTGAGGAGAGGTCGGATGGGAGAAAGCAGCTCTTAAACCCTGGAGAGAAAAACATAAAATGAATTTAGCCAAGAAGAATAAAATACTGTGATGAATGATGGAAACATTGGTTTGTAGGCTCAGTTATGTAGGCTGAGATTTAATCTGTTTAGATCTTTTTCTTCCAATCTCAACAGCTTTAATTATTTTTACAAAGAAAAAAATCAATACATCCTTACACACTATTAATAAAAAAAATCAAATATCATTGATATTTGAAAACAGAAATCACAAAGAACATATTGCATTCACACCAACTACATACCAAGCAGAATGTTAATAACATTAACCTTTACTCTATCAGATATTTTCAAGAAATACCACTATATTTTTTGCAACGGCTCATATCTGTCATTTAACTGACATGTGATCTTTGCTAAGTTTGCCAAATCACTGAGGCCTGAATACCACTCAGCAATGTTAATTTTGTTTTCCTATTCCAGCCTTTACACAATTATTCTCATGGCAATCATTCTAGCCTTGAGTATAAATAATACTTCAAGTGGTTTGTTGATATCCAGAAAATGATGTGTATCTACATTAAGAGATTCTGGAATCTAATGGGAGAACCATGCATACTATTAAGCTGAAATGCCTATTTCTTTCCTCCCAGATGGGAAGTAGTACAGGGTAGTGCCATGGCATATGCATTAATTTTATTCCTTCCGCAAATTTTAGCACATATTATTTTTGCAGTTTCTGAGTCTTTGCCTCCTACCAAATATCCAGGAGATTTAAATAGGATTTTGCTGCAGAAAAGATCTCAGTCTTAACTCTGAGGACCCTGGATAATTCTCAGGTGAGCGGAGGAAGCATTCTGCTCTGGAGAAGAACAGGGAAAGAAATGGGACTTTGGTAGGAGGAATCCTTGAGGATTAACAAACTCAAAAAGAGAGACAGACAGTAATTTTCCTGGCTCCCATATTTCAGTCCTATAGGTTGGGTACGCTTGTTCTGAAGGCCCTAGTAATAAATAAACAGTACATTTAAGATGAAGGAGGATAACAACCAAATTGTAACGTGAAACGTAAATCCACAAATATGTCCATCAGTATTGTTACCCCATTAATACACACAAACACTCTTCGATTTGAAAATCAGTCTCCAACATATTTCATACTAAGCCTGTGGATTTCTTGCACATTATCTTCCACAATTTTTATTTCACATTACTTGCTTTTCGATTTTTTTTCCCCAGTCCAGCTGGACTTTTTACTTCCTCAGCACCTGAGAACAGGGAAGGAGTACACTGCATTACATGCTGAATGTTTACGTGGGAGTGAGCTGTGTGGGAGCACTTCCTCCAGCACTTTATAGACACTCAAAAGACCAAGTTTTAAATCAGGATTGTTGATGTTTACAGATGTGCAAGCATCGTAGGGCCTCAGCTGGAAAGGCCAATGGTCCAAGGAGACAACAAGGCGGTACGAAATGAGGCTTGAGTTTACTCGATACCTTTTTTTTTTTTTTCCTTTTTCTTTTTCTTTTTCCTGTTTTTCTTACTCGGTTCTGTAACTTGGACTTCATAACCTATGAGCATTTTTAAGTCACACACACCTGCTCGTGTCTGTGGCTCTGAAAACCTGAGTCTAGAGCAGGTATTGACCTTCAGCTGTGGAAATCAGCAGCTGTGTTCCTTCTCCCTCTCTGTAGGCTTTCTGGACGGAGAAACATTTCTGTCCCCAGAATACACAAGGGTGTGCTGGTGTATGGGCACACACTGCGTAGCTTGGGCAGCACGTTCCTCAGCCAGACCAGCTCTAGCTACATAATGTTTTCTAAAAGAAGAGATCTGATGGCCAAAACACAGCAGTGCATACTCAACTGCAAATCTACATATAAATTGATCTGTTCAGTATCTGTCCAATATGTCTTGGTTTTAATTCATCCCTCCTACAGTTAATAAATACCTCTGGGTCCTCTCTCTGCCCAGTAAGTAACTAGGAGCCTATGGCCAAAACACCCCTAACACAGACATCTCAAATACACCTACCTCAGGTAGGTGCTATCACTAAATGGGACGAAGCCAGCCTTTATTTTGGCAGTCTTTTTTTCTGACTCTTTTTTTTTTTCTCCCCATCAGCATAGATCCAATTTTTGTCAAGATGACTTCTGTTGTGTCTGAATTCTTCTTTGTGCTCTTCCCAGCATTTGAGGCAGTGCTGCACTGCAGCATCACACCCCTCTCTGGAATGTTATTCCCTCAAGACTCCCATGGCACAGCGAGATGGGTAATGTTTTCTGAGCTTCTTCCACTATTACCACATTTTCTGTAGAGGATCAAAATGGATTATTTTCATCTTGACATGCAAATGCCTAGGCTGTGCCCTTGGCTGAGATCTCAGCATTGACTACAGAAGTAAAAGATATGGGGGACGTAGCTTTTTAATATCACATATGGAAGTGGCAGTCTTATTTCTTACGGAAAAGAAAAAAAAAGAAGGAAAGGAAAGGAAAGGAAAGGAAAGGAAAGGAAAGGAAAGGAAAGGAAAGGAAAGGAAAGGAAAGGAAAGGAAAGGAAAGGAAAGGAAAGGAAAGGAAAGGAAAGGAAAGGAAAGGAAAAGGAAAGGAAAGGAAAGGAAAGGAAAGGAAAGAGAAAGCAACCATAGTCCATTATGCCTTATAAAAAGAAACCTAATAAAAATATTTCCTCATGCACATACTGAATACTGTATTCGCGTGCAGTCGTCGGTCTGCACAAAGCCAGATGAGCATTATGTGCAACTCAGGATCCTACTGTTGTACCCTGATCTGCCCAGTTGCTGTGCCAAAGTATTGATGGGAAGAAAAGACACACATGAATAATTTTATCAAGTCAGATTACAAGCCCGAATATGAACGTTTACTAAGCAATTGTATTAGATCAGAAGTAGGGTTTCTAACCCTCATTGTGAAATGCTCATAAAGCTAAAAAGGTCAAATTCTTCACCAATTTTCACTCCACACAACAGCAATCAAGTAAATGAAATAACACAGCCTGCAGATCGGTGCAGGATACAACCTGCAGAATACGTTGATATGCAGTAAAAGCCATTGTGCGGTTTCATGTTAACATGAAAGAAATGATATCTGACCACAAAAACACCAGCACTGACTCACTGTTTCTTCTTCTTCTTCTTCTTTATTTCTTTATTTATTTTCTGAAACAACAACAGTGACAAAACAACATCAAGTAATTGCCTCCTGGCTAGCGTTCTCAGCAAACCCTCATGACTATAGACTCAAACGAGCAGCCCAGCAAGTAAGTTGTTAGCTTAAATGAAAATTATAGCAGAGACAAAAATGCCAGCCTGGGAACTGAACTAATAAGGGAAAGAATGTGCACACAGCTGCTGGCGCAGTTTTAAACCTCAGGAAGAATAAAGGAAAGCGCAGCTACCGAAATTAACCCGCCAGGTTGACGAAGAAGCCCCGACTCCATCAGGACACTGGCTGTGGGCTGGGGCAGGGGGCTGGGGGTCGGGGGGAGCCGGGGATCCCGTGGTGAGGGCATGGTGCCCACCCACGGGGCTCGGAGGGGCTGGAAGGGAGAGGTGATAAGGCTCACTGGGCTTGCTCCACGCAGCCCCTGGCCGCCGCTCAGGCTGAGGTCTTGGACGCGGTCTGCTGGCGGGCCTCCTGCCAGGGGATTTGTTGCCGTGAGAGCTTGGCTTAGGCAGGGCTTTATTACAAAAATTGTCTCGATTCTTCTTCTGTCTTATTAAAATCTATCCCACCCTTCCCCGCCACCCCAGGAGGAGGAAAATTCTGTATATATCTGGGCGAAACACACAAACGAATTCATTTCCCACGGATAATATATTCAGGGTGATTTGCTTTTCAGAGTTGGGAGCTCAAAATGATGAATTTATTATGCAAAGTAATAATTGCAAATTATATTGGCAAACTCCATTCCAGAAAAAAAATAGGGGGGGGGGTATTAAAAGGATTAAAAAATACTGGCTGTTAACTTGGGGCTACTGCAGATATTTTAGGAGGTTATATATCTCTGTTCCATCTAAACCACCAGAGGCAGTAGCTTTCATTTTAAAGGTCTAGTGAGATACTGTAATTAATGGGCCCACCTAACAGCATATGTCACACTTGTATTGAGTGGTAGGACATGATGTATATAATGAAAGAAAGTGAAGGAAATGCTTAGCGTCATAAAAATTAGCATCTCTTTTTAGTTCATTTTTTAGTGCAAAGGAATGAAATACATCAGAATCAAAGCACAAAAGCAATGGACTCCAGTTTTTGGGTCGGCTCAGCCTGTGCCTTCAGCAGGGTAACTGTGTGGTGTATGTCAATTTTCCAGATCCTTCTGGTATCCTAAAGGCTGCAATTACACTCCCTTGGAGCTAAGTGGTGCTTCCTAAGGGCTGGAGCCGTGGGTGAACCCGAGGGCAGGGGGCTCTTCCACCTTGTAACTGCCCGCAGGCTCCCTCACCAATTTGGTCCTTTGTGGTCAGCAGCAGAAAGGGTCCCTAGCAGTTGTCAGGGTTGATGTCTCTGACTTAGCACTTGTCAGCCACATGGGATTTGTTCTGCTGGATCTGTACATTATGTCGGGATTCTCAAAGGATTAATTTGCAATCATGGTCTTCTTCATGAAAAGTACAGCTCTCTGCTGCTATAGAATTATTTTCATCTCTGGCACACGTCCCATTAGGAAGTACTCTGTGGTTAATTATATTTTCTGGGATAGATGAGATTTGTGGGTAATTATGAGAAAAATAAAGATAACGTGCTTGTAAACCTTGCAAGTAATAGTTGCAGTATTAATGCTGTAATTCATGGGCATTGCACCATTGGAAAGTGATGGAGCTTGTTAAATTAAAATGTTAGTGATGTTTTTAATATACTTTCATGAAAGCATGATGATCTGAGCGCAAAGTGGGATTCAAGTGCTCCACAAGTTGCTGTTCTGGCTCTGGCACACTTCTGGCTGTGCACTTGAGACAGTCCTCACATGAGGGTGATAGCTATTTAGCATTTGCAAGGGACTTTGAAGACATGGGAGCTGTGGGAGTTTATACACCATGGCAAATTGAGAACAAACTATCTAACACTTATTTCCTCACATCTTTTCTTCTAACTTGTCTTACCGACAGTCATTGCTATGAAAGGAGTGTTCCACCTTGTGGAAAAGGAGTCACTGGAGGAAAAGAGGGGCAGTGGAGATGTTTAATGTGTAAACACTGAGCTTATGATCAACAGTGTCTTCACTGAACAACAAACTTGTGTTTTGCTTTTCAAGCAGAGCAACAGTGACCATTCGGTTCACAGATTATTACACGGACCCTAAGACCAGCATGCCTTAGGACTGACCAAGAGGAGCAGTCTGCAGCCTCCAGCCTTGCCCACCTCACCCAGCCTGCAGTATCCATAGCAAGAGCAAAGGTAAACCCATTCCTTGAATGTCACAACACATTTCCTCCAGACAGTAGTTAGACTGTACTTCGGTCCTGGTCCTGCCAGCCACGTGAGGACACAGACCTTCCCACTACTGTGATATGCATCAATTACAATTAAACTCATAAATGAAACTGGAAAAGAGAATGGAACTCAGCAAAACAAAACAAAACAGTCATCCAAATTAACTTAGTGCGTGTAGGGTTATGCTTCTCAGGGAGACAATTTGTAAAAAAAACTTTGTTTCATGAGAAACACTGGTTGATAGCCATCACCAGAAAAACTTTACCATGCTGATTGTGGTGGTGTTTTGATATCCTATGAAAGCTTCCTGCTGCTCCACTGTATGTTTTTAGCAAAATTGCTATCATGGCCGATGACATAAGGAGCAAGGAATGAGGTAATAGGACCTGTATTAGTGAGAAGCCATAACTCTAACAAAACATATGCCTTAATGTTTAGCATCACAAATAGTTATAGCTGAAGTCTACATAAGGGCAACAAATATGTCTTATTTCCTGCTAAGGTGCAACATGGTAAGGCAAAGATAACTGCAGTGGCTCCAGTGCAAGCAGAAAATGCTCAGATTAAAAACCTCGCTGGTGGCACCCAAATTGCATTAAGATAATAATATAAAAGCAGAAAGTCAGCTCTGCATTTCCTTGTTAGGGGCTAAAATCTGATTTGGAGGCTTTGACTGTCTCGACTGCCTAAGAACCTGCAGAATCATCTAAGCAGGATTTTACTTAATTTCATCCTTTTAAATGTTTGGCAGCCTAGACTGCCCCTACCGCCAGCGAGGAGAGAGAGGAATGTCCAGGAGTCGGTTCAGCCCCTGGGATGCTAATGTCTGAAGACACCAAGGAGGTGTCTCCGAGGCTGGCCCCCAGTGTGCAATCCCAAAGGAACTGGGATTGAAGGAGCAGCCTGTGCTCCCTACCTGGCACCTCCAGCTGGGTTTAGAGCACCTTGCAGAGGCACCCACTCACTTGGCAGCCCTGCAGTCTCACGTGTGTAGGTCTTATACCCCTTTCTCCTTGTTTCCCAAGGAACTTAGAAGGGATCACTGTTTTCTGTTAAAATACTTCTGGAAGAGGAAGTGGACAGTGGTTGTGCCCGCCCCCTCCTCACAGTGCAATAGCCGTATTGTCAGCACAGTGACACAGCCAGAGGGACACATGGGTCCCATTTCCCCTTCTGCCTTGGGGAATGCAAGCCCACGTTTCCCACTCTGTGGCGAAATAACTGTGGTCAAGGAGAGAACTGAGGATTCGCAGGGCCATTGACTAGAGATGAAAGGAAGTGTGGCTCCAGGGCTCTGGGCATCCTCTTGGCTTCACTCTCTGCTCCCAGAATTGTTTCTGTCTTTTATTTAAAGACTCTTTCATGTGAGCATGGAGTGGGGAGGCACAATGGGGCAGGTCCATCACCTTCTGATAACTTGAAGTCTCAAATCAACTCTCTACATAGACTTTGACTTGCAAAAAGGTAGGAAATGCACACATTTTCGTGTGAATGAAAAGTGAAGAGATTAGGACTGTGCAATTGACAGAGATGTGTGAGAAGGGATATAGTAGCATTGTTCGAGATAATAAATCATACCAAGAAGGTAAAACAGTTTCTTCTGTTTATCCACTCAAGAACACAAAGTTTAGTGAAGCAGAATGGAAAAAAAATCTAATAAAAGTAGGCATTTTCTTTTCTTACTTTTTTTTTTTTTTTTTTTTTTTTTTTAACAAAAGCAGTAATTAACCTGGTGAACTCATTGCTATTAGGTATAACTTAGGCCAAGAGATTAGTAGGATTCAAAGGGGATTAGACATCTATATGCACAATGAAAATACCCATAAGCTACAGTGATCTCAAATTCTTTTATAACATAGCTTGCCTCTTAACACCAAGTAAATCCCGTGTACCAACTTCTGTCTAGTCAAGGATCTTGTGGATAACCTCTCTTCATCCAGGAACTTTACACATGATCCCTACAGCCAACACTCACCTGCCTCCAAAAACAACAACTTGACAGCTAAAATGTAGTACACACTTCTATAATGCTGCTGTTACATGGAAGCAGCCTATATTACTTACAGAGAACAGTGAATTTACAAACTTATATGATACTCATGTACTTTTAAAACTGATGTTCTTACCCTGTGAGTGAAATTCAGCCTTGGTAAACAAAGGGAGGGAGAAGCCCAGTGGAACCATTTCAATAGCAGGCAACCCACAACAGTGAGAGTCTGATTTCCAGCTTTCAGTGTATTCTTTCTTGGAATAAGAACAAGCTTACAGGAATGGTCTGTATAAAGCAGTTCTGTTCCAATAATGCAATGAAAGAAACATGTACCAAATTCTCCATGTGTGCGTTTCATTCAGACTGAAGTTAAACTGCTCTTTTTCCACCCAGTGTAGTACAGTGCAAGATGGTGCTTGAAAAATCAGAAAGTACTTCTGAAAATTAGGGCTGTTGTCATCTACAGGGTCCTTCTTCTTCCATTTTCCACACTCAGTTAGTAAGAAATAAATAAGATAGCCATATCTTAAAATAACTGCCAAGGTTTTATAACTGGTTTTAATTTGTAGAAGGGCATAAAAGTTAAAGAAATACTAACTCTTAGATTATGTAAAGACAATAGTTATTTACTGCTTGTGGTAGATTCTACATTGCCAAATGTAGAATCAGAATTGCATTTGAATTTACAATTTTTTTTTTTTTTTTTTTTTTTTTGTGCTGGTCCCCTGAGCAGTGAGCTGTCTATCCCTTCCAATTCAGTCAGGGTGAGAAGAACACCTAGTTTCCAGGGTTGTGCTGAACAAGTTGTTTTAATACTGTGAAAGCCTAGAAAGTCTCACCTTGCTGCCAGAGCCACTGTCTCATATCCTCAAATTCAGAGAAATCATCCCTTGACCTGCATGTACACCAAGATGAGTTTAGCATCAGCTGGGTGCCTGAGTGTCCTTCGGCCCTCAGGTATTGCCAAAGCTTTTGCAGTTAAGAGATGTTCAATATCTCAAGTGGTGGGGATTAGAGAAAGTATTTCTTAGTTAAAGCTCTTTCTACCAATTCAAATTTACCAGCTAAATTTAGTTGTGAGTGATATTTAATAATTCCAGAGTCACTTTGCTCTTGGTTTACAATTTGTCAGCATTACTTTATTGCTTTTTGCAAAAGTAACAAAAGGTGTTGTAATGGGGATTCATTTGGGCAAATTAAACCTGCAGTGGGATTTCAAATGCAGGCATTTGTCCTCTGGGATTAGACATCAGCAGCCTGTAGAATTATTTCTGACATTTCATCCATCATACACTCAGAATAACTAAACAAACCAGTGTTGTTCTCTCCCTGTTCAAGGAACAACATTCACAGAGCCTTCCCACAGAAATATCCCAACCTATTAGTGTCAGGAAACTGTGCTTGGAAAGTTAAGAGAAAAAAGAAAAATCTTCCACAAGCGAAAGGCAAAGATGTTTTCGTACGTCAACAACATGCTCTGGGAGGTCTTCTCATAAATAGTTATTTGGCTGGTGTAAAGCAGAACAGCAAAAACAGTACAGGAATATTGATTTTGTTCAGTTCAGAAATCTGTACCATAGGAGTGGCTAGCTGTACAAATTTGTGAGTCTGTACTTACTCTCCTGAAAGTTAACTGCCAAACTGGTGTTAGATGAAATGGAAGAAGGACTGGGTCTTCTAACAACTGCTTCTGTTCCTCTTTTTTTATTTTTTAAATTTTTATTTTTTGTTGGCAGAAGTAAAGTCTAAAGCATGCAGTGTTTTCAAGATAGTCTCTTGCACCCTGCATTTTCCAACCTTTTCATGGAATGCTGAACATATACTTTAGTGACCAAAGTGTTTTTTTTTTTCAACCAGCTAATTCCTGGATAAATATGATCAAACTAGATCGGCTCTTATATTTAAATACTATAGCATCCATGAACAAAAACTCCAGACTAGCTTATCATTAGAGGATAATGTCTTTTTAATCTATATTAAAAAACAAAGTTATCTAATAGACCTCAAATTGGTTTCCCATTCTGCAGAGACCTTAAAGGATATATTGCAATTACAGGATTGGTTCCCCTCCCCCCTTTAATAACCAATATAATGTGCTTTGAAGTAATGTGCTCTCACACTGAAACCTACAGTCAAACACCTAAACTAACAGAAAAGGTAAAAACACCACAAGGGAGAGTTTAGAAACGGAAGTGCATAATCAGATAAACGAGAAGAAAGTTTTGAAAAGGATTGCAGAGGAGTAACAGGAGATATTGCTGGTGTGTTTCTTACTTCGTTGTTGTTTTCCTTCAGTAAAAGTTCTATCAGCTGGGGAGAGTTGTTCACTTCTTTGAAGCTGGCTCTTGTTTCTCTGAAATCAGATTCCCTATTCCCAGGGCTCCACTCTGCAATGCCAGCACAAACATACATCAGCAGCTGCGCAGCACTTTAAAGAGCGAGCAAGAAGCTATCAAGCAATTACTTATTTCATTTTAGATCTACGTCCATTATTTTCATGGAGCAAGTTTGAAGTTGGGGGAATACAAATCTGAGAAACCAAATAAACATTTTGCAAGTCTGAGCAACTTACCTAAGAAGCAAAACCCACCTACATTTAATTAAAGAGATGAGACCCACAGATGGAAAGAATAATCCCTCACTAATGAATAAAGCCATGAGGAGTAGGTGGGTCTTTATTCTGATTAAAGTAGTAAATTTTGGCATGCTGAGAGAGCATTACCCTTACTTTTGCAGCCTGGTTAAGGGCAGGTGCAATTCTAGCTCTTTCTGCACTTGGACAGTGCTGCATGTGGGCTGGTTTCATCTACAGCACAGTCCCGAAAAAGTGAGTAGATCTGTGCTGTGGATGAGTTTGTCTTGTAGAATTAGGTGAATGAAGAAACTAAATTCTTGAGTTACTTCTAAAATTAACACTTATTTATTTATTTATTTTAATGAGGCTAGATTTGTGTAGATTTCTAGTGTGTGTGTGTGAAATTCAAGATATTGTAGACAGAGATTGACTTTTCATATAAACAAGCGTGCATTTGTCCTGTGGCCTGAAGTGCATGATGAATAAAACCATTAACAAGCTTCTCATAAAATAAGCAACAGCAGAACCATGACCTGCCTCTACTTAAGTGGAGTCTGTGTGAGCGGGGCTTGTTAATAGTGCAGATGACATCCCTCACTTGAAACCAACAAAGCCAAACTCCATCTCAACAAAAAGGCAGCAAAATATCAAACAATCCCACTCAAACTTAAGAGAAGAAATGGACTTTCTCATTTGCTTTCAGATCATCTATTGACTAGCATGACATTTACTAATTTTGTTGAAGGAAGTACTAAAATGAACAATCTGAGGGAAAAGTTTTTTTAAAAAAATATGGATTTTAGGTCAGAACATACAAATTTTAGGTACAACTTTTTACGCTTCACAGTTGTCTAAATCTTTATCTACCTGAAACACGTGCTTCCCTGCATTTTCCTAAGGAAGAAAAAAAAAATCTCTTTTTTTTTTTTTTTTTTTTTACTTTTGCCTGAAAGAAGTGAGGGAGATTTTCTTGTATGTACAGTTAGATATGCCCAGCTGCAGTGGATGTAGGACTTGTGTACTTTGACAGAACAGCATTGTAACACTCATACGCTTCCTGCAGGTTGTCCCCTGAAGCAAAGCTGTGGGACTGCAGAGAAAGGACATTTTACCCCTCTTTTCACCTGAAAACAGTGACCTGTCTGCTTTAAGTCCTGCATCTAGGTGGACAGCAGGGATGAATCTCCCTTCTTATATCCCAGTGACATGAGAAATTTACAAACTTTTCAGTTAATTTATGACCTGTCTGTTCATCTATCCTTCTTTATTAATCTATGTGTAAGTGCATGCAACTGATTAAATGTGTCCAGTACTGGAATTTCATGAAGTTACGCTGCAGACAGCAAATCCTCATCCACCAAAGTGATTTGGTAATTCTGCTGTGGGAGCAAGAGATGTGAGCAGGTTTGGGAGCATCCCTAGTAGCCAAACTTGCAGTGACTTCTCTGGTCACTTTTCCACCCTTGTCCCAGAAACATTTGTTTCTCTTTGAGCATTTCTTTATGAGAGGGAACAGAAAAGGAGAGGGCAGGATGGTTTGGGAATACAACCAGATTTTGCATAATCTGGTCATTCATCCAAGACATCAGAGGATCACTGTTAATCCCTGAATCAGTTATAAACCGACATCAGCATGGGAGGCAGAGGTGTGCATTTTTGGAGACATGGAGTTGGATGTTGCCTTCAGGGAGACGTGTACAGATCTGAGTTCCAGCAGAGCAGAGAAAGGCATCAACTCAGGGCTGAGGATTTCCCCATACACTGAAAAATTACATTACTTTATATGTTTTTACCCACCCCGACTTTTTCAAAAAATCTGGCTTTACTTCTAAAATATTTGCAAGTAAAGAAAGATATTGTGGAGGGCTTCCATCACTATTTTGTAGCAGATAGGTTTTTTTTTTTTTTAATGAAAGAAGTATTTTTTTTTCTATCCAGAAAGAATGAAATTATTTTTTCAGCCTTGAGGCTGGGAGTGGAAAATATAGTTTACCTGTGGCCCCTATGTGGTGGCAAGATTTCTATCTATCTATCTGTCTATCTAATCTATCTATTTATTTTGTGCAAACAAACATGGATGGTTTAGGATAAATAGCTCTCATACAACAGACTGTATGAAACTGGTTCATGTTTCCAAAGAACTCCCAAGCAAATCAAGAGGATAAAACAACTCTCCCATAATGTTCAAATAATTAGGATGTGAACCTATATGCCAGACTTAATCTTTCTCTTGCACAAGCGTGGAAACCCAAAGAGGATCTGTGCTCCATGATGACCCTTGCTCCCTCTACCTCTTCAAGAAGCAAAACACAGAGCAGAAGTTCCATTATCCTTTGATTTGTCTTCCCCAAATTGCTTTCTATTTGTAAGCACTCTACACCTGAAATCTTTGAAAAAAGTTAGTAATTAAAAATGTCACTGGGAAGAGGCACCTACAAGATATTGTTATAGTCTTGCCCAGCAGAAAAAAAACTCTTTCAGAGACGAACTGTTTGAGTAGCTAACATGAAATCAAGATACCTTCTCTACTATACTACACTTTATTTCTGGCCTTTTATATCCAGGGAAGTAAATAAATACTTCTGTTTGAGAGGAACTAAGTTTTAGACAGTAAGAGGTGGATGAGTTGGGTCCCACGCATTTTTTTTTGCAGCTAGATATTTCTAAAAGTAGTATAAAAACAAACTCCCTGTTAACTAAAGGTAAGTTTTCTAACATTTTATGGTAGTACCCATGGATCTCCCAAAAGATGTGAAGAAGTTTCAAAAGGTTGTAATATCATGTCATGTATTGAGAGTAGCTGAAAGAGACAGCAAAAAGGCCCTAGGCTGCAGAAAACAGCTTGATTAAGTATTCCTGAAAATCCATAGAAATTCTGCCAAAGGGCTGGGCCAGGTGTACTAAGAATGCTGGATTAGGCTAAGGAGAGGCACTGGACTTGCTGAGGTGCTATCTAGCTTCTTTTAGGTTCCTGTCTTGTGGTCAAAGGTTAATAGATGTTTGTAAGTGATGATCAGGCTGTGTTGTGCTGTAGGCACATGGCATGTGTTCTGGGGAGAAAGCCTGACTATATGCACATCTACACATCGTGCTTATGCAGCACAAATGGGTCAAAGATGGCAAATTGAGGCAAAATTCTGGTCCCATTAATGCCAAATGCAAACTTTGTTTTGACAAAGTGGGAGATGCTTTCCAAGTAAAATTTGCAAATTTCTTCATTTGTATATGAAGTTCTTTGTCTCAGGCGGCAAAGGTCACATATGCCTCAAATCAATACGTCCACAAAAAGCATATAAAGAGGTAAGTGCTCAACCATTATTGCTAAAGCTGTGGTTTCCTTATAAGAAAGGTTAGCTCTGACTGGAAAGTCTATTGCGTGATGGGATCACAAAGGCTAATCAATCACTCCAGCAGCCAGCACCATATAGGGAATTTGGAGTAAAATGCTCATCTCTGACCTGCACTGTGGATCACCCGGTGTTCTGCAGTCACTCTACATACAGCATCTGTTGACATCAACAGGGCTGACAGAAAAGTATGTGTCAAGGTGACCCTAACTTCTGCTTTGATTAAATGAGTTTATAATTTGTCACTGTGGGGTGGGGTGGTGTGGGGGGGTGGGGTGGCGAAGCAAATATATCATTAACCTCTTTTGAAAGAACTGTACCTCAATCAAGTACAGTTATTTTTCTAGATTAAACCATCATGACTTCTTCCTATACCAACAAATATTATCTTAGCTCAAATCTGGTATCAGTAAAAAGATGTTTAATATATTGACCTGAAATAAATTATGCCAGGGCTTGTTTGTGTGGTGCATTCTAGAAAGGGCTATGTGTCCTCCATTGGAATTACTTGGAAGCAAAGTCCATACCTTTACAAAAGACTGAGTTCCTAAGGACCATGTCTTTGTAAGATGGGATTTACTGTAAATTACCACTAATAATCACTGAATATTTAGGAGGAGTCCAGAGCAATTCACAAATATTCATTTTTTTAAAAATTACCTTTAAAAAAAAAAAACACAACAGAAAGACAACAGCAAATTTTTAAGATTTATAACCTTAAGCTATGCGAAGTGTCAAAATGGATTTAAATGCATGCTAAGAACTGAGTGATCTTTCTTTATTCTCATCTGGGCATCATTTTGCTCAATCAAAACTTTAACATTCCTTTCTTGTCCTGGGTGTAAGACCACGCTATTCACACTGGTTTCCAAGTATGACAGATTCCAGCCCAATCTGATACTGCAGTGACTGTTCATTTCCCACTGGTGATCACCCCCTCATCTTATGTTTTGCAAAGAGAAACACAGAGAAGCATCAGAAGACTCTCCATAATAACAATGCACACTTTACATACAGCCATATTCTAGCAATGAAGCTAAAACATTGTGGTCTGCTTCCTTACTTTGCCATTTTGTTTGGTGTGAATCTTAAAAATGAACTGGAGATCAGTATTATTTCTTGAGCTTGTTTTCTTTTTCTCCTTTATTTATTTTTTATTCCATTATCCCTCTTTCCAAGATAATTTGTGTGGATCATCCTGTGAAAATTTGCAGGTACACAAAACAATAATAATAAAAAAGGTCATTTCTAGACAACACATTTGCAAAAAAAAAATGAAAATTTTGTTCTTCAAAAACCCTGCATATTTTCTTCGTCATGTATAATTCGGATTGTACTAATGCAATTACTTGTGCATGTACTTTGTATATAGGCTCTCAGGACATTTTCATTTATTTTTTTCTGACTATATCTCTGCTGTACACCTCTGTCTGCTGCTTTCTCACTATTCTTTAAAAGATTTTGGCTCTAGCCCTCATTGCAATGCATGAGTTTAATTAAAATCTGCAGATGTTTTCCATTGACTATGTAGAATGGGATTTATGTTTCATCAATGAAAGTACACTGGCTCTTGTTTGATTATGTGCATGTATGATTCACATACACAGGCAGCAAAAGGATCTTTTCTCAGGAAACAAGCACAAAACATGCAGATGTACAAGCGCGTGCTCTCTACATCAGCGAGAAAGACGACTTCAACACAGGGGCGATCCCAGATCTTGTAGCTGTGACTTGCACGACGCAAGCACAGATAAGGAGGAAGCTATAATATAAACACAGAGAAAAAGCTCGGTTTTCACTCCAGTTTAATTTGCTAGAGCACAATCCCTCGACCAGATGTTGAAAGCAGGGGTGCTTTCTCCCCAGCCCTCACAGTGGCAGCTGCCTGAGGAGCGCACACCTGATGTAGGGCCCCTGACAATGATGTTTTTGTGCGTCCGCAGTGACAGATGGGCAGGGAGGGCTGGCCTCCCACACACCCACCCTGCGTCCCATGCTATGCCACACATGCCTCTCTGCAGGTCCCAAAGCATCTCTTGTCCGTGTACCCTTGTGTTGCTTCGCATTGCTGAGCTCAGACTCTTGGATTTGATGCTTCACCATCATCCCAGGAAACTGCAATTGTCGTGTTCATAAAAAGAAAAAAATACAAAAAGCAAAAACGGGAAAAGAAATGAAATGAATTTTAAAACCCCTGTTAATTTTTGATAAATATCAAAATTGCCCTCTTGTGTTCTGAAAACTGGTGTAAAAAGTCTCAGCTAGAAGGTTACTTCCCAGTAAGTTATTCTCAGTAATTTCGGCCTGCTGGTTGCATGCATACGCGTATAGATATCTCAGATCTGTCTTTATATAAATTTTCTCCTCATGAAAAACATTCCTACTGCTTAACAGGCATGTGGGATCCAGCATAAATTATGCTGATTCTATATGATTCAAACTATAAAACATAAAATTACATCGCATTTTCAATAAGCATATACACAAACCGTGAGGAACGTGAAAGATCAGACTGGAAATTCCTCCTTCTCGTATGTGAATATATGGATATTTTTTCATCCAACAGCCCCATTGATTTAACTTGGGCAGAATAAGAGGTCTTACACAAGACAATTTCCTGGTCTTGCATTAAGACCACTGCAGGACTCCAGCCTTGCAGCCTGACCTGTGCACAGGCAGATGCACAATTAACTGATGTTAGCAGGCTGCTTTTTTGGCACTAGAGCACGTTTCCTGGATCAAGCCCATAATGGTTAAGTCAGCTACCCAAACAAGAACATGACGAAGATCCTCAGCAGCTTTTAATCTGATATCTCTGAGTTTATATTAACTTTAAGTTTCATAGATGTGTGGTGAATCTCCCCAAGTAAAGTATTATATTCTAACAGTATTCCCATGACATGAAGAAGACAAATGAGTTTCATACAAAGCTTAGAGTACCAGCAGTTTTTAGTAAACCTGAGGTGGACCACACTAGCAGAATACCAATAGTTTTGGAAAAGTCGATCCTTTCAGGACACCCATCCATCCCTTCAAGTTCTTGTATGTTTGTTTTATTTTCTCTTTGCTGACCTACACTGAAGTTTCCTAAATTTGCTTCTGCATGTATTGTCATCTAAATTGTGATTTAAGTGGTTGTTTTCAGAAATAATGCGCTTCTATGAATGCTATTTAGTTCACACAAAGACAGATGTGACCTCAAAGAACATCTACACTTCGGTGCAGAGCTGAGATTTCTAGCTTCAGACACCAGGATTCGGAAATACTGCTACTTGGAGGCTGGATCTGATTGCTCTTGTATTGCACAAGGATCTGTTCTCACAGCAGGATATGCGCTGTACCAACACACTTTGAAGTCTGTGGAAAGTCTCCCACAGACTTCCAAAGCAGAATGAGATCTGCCTGAAATATACAGCCTGTATTTTTCTCCTGAGACACCAGAACCAGCCTCTATAGCGGGTATCGTAGGTGTGGAAGGTAAATTAGCCACCCAAAATGCCTAACAGACCCTTTCAGGTGCAATTTCTTTGGCAGTGAAACAAAGGTACCTATGCATTTCAGAGAGCTGTATAGTGCCAGTCTGTTTTCACTGCTATCCATTTCAATATTACTTGTGATCTGAACTACTACTACTCTTTACAGAGTGCTTTTCATACACATTTCATACACTTTTTCACTCACTAGACTGTGCCTGGCACATTCACTGATCTCTGCAGCATTTCAGCATGCTCTCTTTGTATCAGAGATTCTCACTCCTTCATGTATGACGTGGAGGCAGATGGACAGACCAACATGACCAGTGTTGTTTCAAGCAGGACTCCCATGTTAGTATGGTGGCCGCCATGGTGTTACACATGGAAAGACTGGGGCTTGACATGAATAAATGTATCCTGTCGTATTGTTCATAAGATGATTTTCAATAATGTTATCTGACAATTATTTTCTAGAGCATGAGTAATGGCACAAATTTTCCCTGTGTGTAAAAAAAAAAAGGCAGAGGAGGTAGAAGAAAAACCTGGGTCTTCAGTCTCTTGGCTCATAAAGTAGTGCTGATGTGCTACCTGTCTAGGACTAGCTGTTCGGGTCAGAGCAGGACTGCCTGGTCCTGAAACGAATCCACTGAGAACTGAGTACCTCTCCTTGGCTCAAGGAAAGTCACTATTCTGCCCACAGAGGTCCAAAGGTTGAATAATCACTGTTTCAGGTAGCATGAATCCAATCCAATGCCTAAATTTTCAGATTTTTGGATACCTATCAGGAGCTGCAGAACGTTTTGAAGGGCATCACAGTGGGATTTCTTCCTGCTGGATTTACAAGGAACTCCTCTGATCCTTCAAGTGATAAAAAGTGTGCAAGGATAATTGATACAGCTACGGGACTCCTTACCCGTTCACCACTTCTGCCCATTTTCCTTTCAGCAACAGTGCTACCCATGCGTGTGTTCAGAAGTTTTCCCTGGCTGTGCACGTAAAGTGATCTGAATACAGCTGTCAAAAATCTGGATTATGACAGAGTCCAAATCAGATTTCTGTGTTGTAGTGCAAGGAAAGTTTCTTGGAAGGTTGCTCCAAGCCATATTCCAGTGATCTACAGCTAGTTGTTTTGGATTAAAGTTTTGTTATGGTTAAAAAAAGAAAATCTTTGTAGTTAAGCTTCTTGTGTTCACTTAACAAGGACACCTTTGGGCAAAGGTGAAGACCACAAAGTATAGCTCTAAATTTTAAAATCTGAATGTAAAGGTCAGAAAAATTTGAATACTTAAAAGTAGGAGGTTAAAACAGAAATTGTTTTACCATTGTAGCCATGTTTACTCTTTGTACCGATCTACTTATCTATATGTAATACGGAAAGGCAGACGCATTATTGATTTTAAGTCCTTTTCCCTGGCAATGAAAGGTATGACTTTAATGAAATAATTATTTGCATGATGATATTAAAAATAACGTCAGCTAAAATAATGCCACTGAGTGCAAAAGTATGTGCAGAACAAATAGGGGGTCAAGATCAGGAACACTTAAATGTGAATATTCAATTAACAATAATAGAACAGATGTAGGGCATGGTATGTAAATGAAAGCTGCCTGGGGCCAAATGTTCTCAATAGAGAAGCCAACAAGATATTAAAAACACCCCACATGACTTTGTTTTTCAGCTCATGAACAAATACATGTTGAAAATATGTTTATCTGTTCTAACAGCAAAAACAAACACATTCCATAATGTATGTATTAAGAGGATGTATAACTAACACAGCGTTCATGGCTAGGCAAATGTGACTACGTACAGTAAGTGTTGTTCGAAGGGAGAGGGAAGAAGGGAGAGTGGTAAGATGGACAGATACTTGAGGAAAAGACTTGCTAACCAGAGAATTTTACATGGACCACAGCATCCCGTGTCTCACATGCTGATTTCTTGAGCAGACATGTTGCCAAGATAAATTTTTTCTTGGACTCTAGAATTTATATGATGTGCTTGGCTTGCATTGGGAACACAGCAGTTTCTTCCCCACACAAACAGCTCTATCTAGCTAGGCTGGATATAAACAGAAAGACTGCTTCACTAATTATTTATACAAAGACAAAGATAGCTGCGTTTTTGAAGGTTCATAGGAACAGGATTCCTTTTTTTTTTTTTTTTTTTTTTCTTGGGTCTTATTGTGTTTTTGACTTACAGGGCTGTGAGACTCTCTGAAAAGCATCTAGACCTTCAACCACAGGAAGGTAATTTACCAGTTTACTACTATGGTTCATGCAGTGATATGTACATATTTTCTCTTGAGAGTATTGATACTGATTATTTTGTAGCAAGGTATTCACATAAAGCAGGATCCTTATGTGGATGAATTTTTCTTCTTACCTGACCCCCTGGCTTTTAAGACTAGTTGTGTGAGTGAGGAGTGCTCCCAAGCTACCAGGACTATCCTCACTTTAAATATTTACACTATGAGAAGAATATTCCTACATGTCCTGGAAATGCACTGCGATCACATGCTCCAGCAAACATGGTATTCTTGAAATTAATATGACTACTTTTATGAGTCAAGTGAAACTCATTCATAAGTGTTTTCAGAATCAAGGCAACTGTTTTATTAATTATGCCTCATTCTCTTACCACCTTTCTTTGTTCTTTCGTTCCAAGGATTTGAAATACTGAAACAGGCTTAGAAATGGGAGTAGGAGGAAAATAGTTTTCTGAATGTTTCACATACCATTATCCTCATCCTCTCACTTGTGCATAAGATACAGCTGAAACATGGCAAGCTCTTAGCAGATTACAGGAAAGCAACAGTGAAAGGAGAGAAGAGAAGACAGAATAATGCAGTCAGTGGAAAAATAATCTGCATTTTGGACAGGCAGAATACTGGTGAACTGCAGTCACCTCAGTCCTTAAACTGAACCTTGCAAGTAGTCTTACTCTATTTTGAGCATGTCTTAAGGGACTGCGGGTTTGGGCCTTAGTTTAGGCTCCAGGATTAGCATTCCTCTTGTGCAAAGAACCATGGAATTTTAATGAATACAAGTAGTCAGAATTTCTGCAGTCTCCCAGAGACTTGTTTATTTACTAATTTAGAGACATGTTTAACATCTTACTTCAGTGGTGCATCTGTACCAGCACCATACTGAGGCAATGGTTAAAAATCCGATGCTGAGAAAAGAGTGGCATCTGTGAGTCATATATGCTCCTGGATGCATACATAAATGCTGTTTGAAAATACCGTCCCTGGCATAGATGATGATATATTAAAAGACTACAGCAGACACAAAGATATGGCACCATGAAGTTCAGTCCATCTTCTTTTGGGAAATTTTTGCATTTAAAATAAAAATTATATTTAAGGTAACATTTGAGTCTGTGCTGTAAATGTGTTTTTTTTTTTTTTTTTTTTTTTTTTTTTTTTAGGACAAGGATATTTTTAGGAACTGATTATCTTAGCACCTGGTTTCATGAAATAAGGAGATCACATTGAAGTGATATATCATGCCCTTTACCATATGTCCTCAAAAGGAGATGGGTATTTAACTCCACCTGGTAGAAGCTAGCAGCCATTTCCCAGATCTGTATCTCAGCTGTTGCTTTTCTTCAGGTTCTCTGAATTCTTTTCCCCTGCCCTGAAGATCTTCCTTTGGAATCACAGGGACCCATTGCACAACAAGCCAGGGGAGCTGGCCAAGGAATTTTCTGAAGTCCTTTAATTTGTGTCATGACAATAGGCCAAAAAGCTTCAACCCTCCTGTAAATCAAGATGCTTGGACGAAGCATCTTGCTGGGCCCAATACTTTGTGCCAATGGTCTGTATGGTACTGAGAGAGCTGACCAAACACAATGTTTTTAGCTTTAGGATGGGCCATTTTAAACTGAATCAAAAATGCTTTGGGACAAGGTTTTAAACCTTTCATTGACATTTGCTTTTGCAAAACAAAAGTAACTGCCTATGTGAAATCCAGCCATACAGTCCTGAAAATCTGGCTGAATTTCTTCTGTAAGCAGAGCCAGACAATAATATTCAACATGGTCATTTTATTCCAATAGTATGAAATGTTTTGAATATTAGTTGCTTCTTAAAATGAATATAAATTTCAGCAAATAGAAGGAAAGCCCACAACCTCAAACAAAAATTAAAAAATAACATATTACCCAACTCTCAAATTCCCCCAGAGTATTTTATATGGTTTCTGAAACTAAGCCACACTATCAGCTTGTTCAGTTTTTTGCACTACCAAAACATATTCTCTGTTACTTAATTTGCTTCCTAATGTCACAGGTAAATGACTATTTACTGAATTTTCATCTTAAAAAATATACATCCTTTTCTATGATTTAAAAGAAAAAAAATGATGGTTTTAGGCCACTGGAGGCAAATGTAACTTTGGTCAAATCTGGTTACATAGTATATTATCTATGACAAATTCAGCAGGCTCAACATTGATAGCTGAAGCAGTGTTCCATTACAAAATTTATTATAAAATTGAAATTGTGTTCTTAACAGCCTATATGAGGAGGGTTTTTTAAAGCAGCTAATTACCTCTTAAGTCAATTACTCCACTTGTTCCCCCAGTGACTCTACTCTCCCCAAAATGTATTGATCGAGTGTTTCATTATTTCCCAAACAAGAAAATAAAATCTATGAAAAATCAATAGCAAAGTCCACATGAACAGATGTTAATCTTCTGCATAGTTCCCTACATGTTCAAGATAGGGAGTTTATCAGCATGGGGCATGATATTTTTCATGGATCTTTTTTAGTTAGTAAAATCAGTAGCAGTAAAGCCATGAAATTGGTAGCAAAAAGTCAACTGCACATTTGAATACTTAATTTTGTGGCTATAAACAGCCACGTCACATTTCCAGCAATAACAATGGGATGGTTTTCAACACTGCTCTACCAAGCAGGCATGTTTTCTATTTTCTGCTTGTATATACAATTAAAAGCATTCCCACCAGAGAACTCTGCCCTGCATTCACTTTGGAAACAGAGCATGGGGAGAGATGGCTTTCTAAAGTCAAAATCCTACCTTTCCTTGGGCCACATCATGAAAGAACAGCTCAGCAGTACATTCACTTCTACAGCTTCTATCGAAAGTTTGAATTCACTGACTAATTGTCGGTACTTGCGATGGTATACAATTCATAAGGACATCTCCATTCAACAGAAAAATATTTTTTCTTCTGTGTGGAAAGGTGGATTTATCTTTTATCAGACAAGAGATGAGGAATTGAGCGCATTAGGTACAGGCAGGTTATCGTCTTGCTCTAGGGTATATCCACTACCGCTTGCATTCTTGTTGAGTAATAATGAGATACCATAACCAAACAGTAGAAGATGCATGTCAGATGGTTCTCCAATAACATTAGAAAAAAAGCAGCTGACGTATGGGATATTGAAGGCAGATTAAGTTGTTAATGTATATTAGTATATTCTTAATTTCCTTTTAATTGAAAAAGACATATTGACTTTAATTAGAACCATTTCACAGGAACTGTCAATTAGCACATGTCAAACTAGTTAATTCAGAACAGAATTCTTTTAATTAGGGTCTGCTTTCCTTTAACTGTGGGGCCAATGAAATCAGCCTTTTCTTATCAAGATTTTAAATGTCTCTAAGATATACAATACAAATGTAGTCTCTTATCTATTATTAGAAGCCCATATGGATAACATTAAAATGATGATGCTGGCATTGTTCATGCAGCACAAATCAGAGTTTCCTTTATGACTGAAAAAAAAAAAGATGGCTTTGAAGAAAGACTATTTTAAATACACAGATTTATCCTACTTTAAAGAGACTACAAAATTTATGACACGCATGTTCACATTTAAAGTATTATTTAATACGTCTGCTCAAATAAATGGGCCTATTCAAACGTTTTGTGTGTTCTATCAGCCAAAGACACATAAAACATTTTCAAAGCATGCAGTAATGTTCTTCCCTTAAATGAACTGTAATCAAAAGGGGAAAACAGACTCAATGGGTTTTTTTTGGGATGATATAAAACCAGCATTGTTAACTTCCATTGCATCTGAAGATTTAACACTGATTGCTAATCCAGTGGCTGCGAACACTAGTGAGCTAGTGTCATCCCAGTTACCAAACAGCATATAATTCTGGTCTTGACTTTCACACACATTTTGTGAATATCCCCGAGTATGCTGATGAATCTCAATTCATGGCTGACATACGTGCACAAAACCCTTCTCTGTGGTTTCTGGGAAGTGCCAAGTGTGACACCTGTAGCACTGGTAAAGCTCCTTCAGGAATAAGAACAGCTGGGGAAAATATAGCCAAAATATAAAGGGAATGATGTCAAAACCTAGACTTAGTTTTATCATACGGGGTTTAGCCACTGTTTTACTGACCTATATCAACAGAGGATTACAGAGATTAGTGAAAAGAATACTTAATAACTGAACTGTGGATTCCAAAGAGGATTATCCGGTAAGATATTTTATGTATCCTGATGCTTTGTTGAACATATTAGGGACCTGATTATGGGCCTGAGTAACTCAAAACAATAAAAGAAGCATCATTTCCCAAAATGCAGTACAACTGGGATGCATTAACATTTAAAGTGTCCTAGAATTTTACTTAATCTAAGATCCTAACCACAACATATTTATTTTTTCCCCAGGGCAGCTCTTTGGTATTTGGTTGTCAGTACAGTTGTAAGATTGCCATGTGCTAGAATGTGTGTTAAGGTTTCCACAAACCCATGAAAAGTAGGTAAACTTTAGCTTGATGAATGGCTAAACTGAGAAAAATCATGTCCTGGGAGTTCTTCAGATCAAGCAAGAGGCTCTGTAGATATGTCACTGCTGCCTAACATTCAAGGTACGAAGCGTACCTTGAGTATAAACTAACAGCTGTAGTGCTACTTTTAAATGTGATTGTAAATAGGTAATATAAACCCCTCATATTTATTCATTAGTCCTATTGTGGCCCATATTAAATCTCTGCTTATCAGTTTAAATACTTACCATAATTTAGAGTTCTTTAAGCAGATCTAAGTCACTTTGGCACTGAATTGCATAATCTGACTTCTTTTATAACACAGCTGAAACAATGCTTTGGATTTTGATCATATTGCTCAACCGGCAATGTATTGTTTGTTTCAAAATGACAATTAGCAATAACGCTTCTTTTAACATCATCCCAAACATTGGCTGTGCATAGGAAATATGGGTACATTCACCACATGGGTTAGACAACATGAGGTGACTGCCTTTATGCTCATGTTTTATACATTATGCTGAAATGCTTTTAACTATAGGAAATTCTGTTACATTACAGGGAATGTTTTAGTCCTTGCAGTATCCCAGTCAGGTGGGTAATAATTTATCTAGTCTATATCTTAGAGCTGGGACAACTGAGGAAGAGCTATATGGAAGGACTCTAGCCCGAAACCCATTCTGTTGGTAGTGGCATTGAACGCAGAAGCTCCCAAATCCCTGGAGCTGTAGTGCAAGGCATATTTTTCCTAATTAATACTAAGGCAATTCACTGCATGGCAGCAGCAGTAATATTTATGTGCTTATGGATCTCATGATTAAGTAGCAAGCTTTGACTTCAGTTAAACCTGATGCAAAAAGTCATTACAGAACTTCAAAGCACTTGAACAGCAGCAATATCTTTACAATTATCTGTACGACATCTTGCAGCCTCTGTTGGCTCCTTGATCTTCTGCAGCAGGCCCAACTTCTGTGTCAACTTTGGTCTATGAGAAGTTGAACCTTAACACATGTTATTTAAAAAAAAATATGAAAATGCTGCAATTTACAATGGATTTCATCCAGTCTGACATTCCTTTTGGGATAAGTACTTCATAAAAATTGCCCGTGTGATTCATGTACTGTTCATGTATTGTTCATGAATCAAACCAAGAGCCATTTAAAAATGGCTAGCATTAGGGAAACGTAATAGCTTTTTAACAGATTATTTAAATGTCTGTAGCTCTGATTTCCAGCCATTTTATCCGAACAGCTACAGCAGAACTATCCCTGAAAAGGGAGTAACTTTCTGATTATACTCTTTTGTCGTTGGATTTAAGAAATATTTTAGAAGAAAGAATTTCTCAATTATGCATTCATCCTTCAGAGCCTGGGCATGGAGGGTGCAGCAATTTGAGCAAACCCAGCTGAAAGCACTAATGGATTGGAGAATTCATTCTGTTTTCACAATCACAGCTCAGAAAGAGCTGGGAGCCGAGCAGCCTCTTCTGCAGGACGACTGGTGTGCAAGACATATCGTCGGTAGTTTCTGGTCCCAGCGGCTCGGCGTGCCTGATACTTGGGTACCGTGATGCACCAGGGCATACATGGTGCACCCCTGAGGCTGAATTACGGTCCAAGCTATCCCCCTGTTTTCTGTTTTGAGGGTTTTATGTGTCCCGATGTAATTGGAAACAGCAGATAGGCTCATCCATTCACACATTGGTGGCCCCTTGACCTGCCTCTGCCAGCAGCAGAGCCCGCGGTCCCTCGCCTGTTGAGCAGAGGCCAGCCTCAGACCGGGTGCCTTGCACTACCACAGCCTCAGCTGCTCCTCTATTAAACAATTCTCTCAGCGTAACTAAAGCATTTGAGTTGTTAGCGTGCATAATAAGTTATAGTTAAGAAGGTTTCAAACCAGCACATTGTATTTTGCGGCAAAGTCATAAAAATATGCTAACGTGATAACATCTAATGAGGGAAATGTTGCATGCAGATGTCTGTTTGCCTATTATCCTGTAAAATGACTGTATATTTTTATTTATATGAATAACGTTAGACACAAACATGTTACCAAAAAAGCATTCATTTAGGAAACATATAAACACAGTATGAGTCTAATATAAGAAACCGTTTTAAAACACATTTTTTAGTGTTTATAAAATGAAGAGAAATTAAAAAAAAAATTGTTCCAAAGTACATTTTTTTTTTCTCCCTCATGACGAGAAAGAAATATAGGTTCTCAGCTGGCATATTATTTCTGATGTGGAAGTAAAGTGAAATTTGTGCCTCGCGTCATATATCCTTTACATGATGCAAAGGAATATAATTTTATTTTTGTTTTATTTGAAGGCTCTGTCTGGGCACATTGGCCACCAATTTCATTTTTATTGCGGTGCATGGATAGCAAAGTCACATATCCTTACGTTAATGCAAAGGGCATGGGAAAGGAAAGGGAAAGTATAATTTTTGTTGTTGCTGTTGTCATTTGAAATTTCCATAGTGTCTGTGCACATTGGGTACCATTTCATTTTTATTGCACTGCACTGATAGCAATGTCACATATCATTAAGTTAACACCAAGTTAGAAAAAAAAGAAAAACAGATTTTTTTTTTTCCTGCTATTACCATTGTTTGAAATTTTGTGTACCGAGTGAATATAATTTCTGTGGGGTGGTGGAAAAGTCTTATATACACTGTAAAAAAAGGCATATACATTTATATTTTTGTATTGCTCCATGTGACGGTGAATAGAAAATGCAATGCTACTGAGATTTCTTATTGGTGGGATAAAGGTTTGCTCAATGTCTAGAAGTGGCTAATATGGAAACAGGCATCTTTCAGGAGAACTGGAATAACCCCACAGTCTAATTTCCCAAAACTGGTGTATTTTACTGAAGAGCTTATCTCATATATCCTAAAATAACCCCCATGTCCACCTCACTGTCTTTTAACCCCTGTGCAGAGACCGTGACCCTCACTTTGGGATGGGGAGGGTTAATCTGTAGTTGTGATGGATCCACTCCTCATCGCCGACATGTGTAAATAATGGCCATCAGGATGGACACAGTGCTTATATAAATGGGGAGCACCAGGCAGCTGTGTGGCTGCTCTGTTTTACGTGGCAGGTCATTGTACAGGTCAGCACTAATAGCAGGCAGGATTACAGCCCTTGGGCTCCTCTGGGAAATTTGTGCCTCAGTATGGTGAATCTACTGCCAACAGTTGTCTCAGTTTTGGAGGGCAACAGAGGCCAACTTGTTTTGTTTTATTTAGTCTATTATTAACCGTTCCCATATCATGCCCAACACTGTTTCTTTTTCCTTGACCTTTGGAGCAACTCTGTTTTAGTTCTGTAATTCAATGTCCATTTTTAAGCATCCACTCTTGGAAAGACAGATACGGGGCTGCCAAAAGAAGATGGCAAGAAGGACCAGTATGGTCTGCAGTTGTGATAGGCCTACTAGTTTCATGTGGACACCATGAGTTGCAGCTGGGACTCTCCTCTCCTGGCAGAATACTGGAAGCAACCTTCTGTGATTCACACTTGAATTAATGGCTCAAGATGAGGAGGCTGCTCCTAAGGGGCACCTCACACCCTGTGCTCACACCTCTTATGGTGTTTCCACCTGGTGCTCATGGTTGAGATTGCTCCATGGAGGACTGTCTCAGTCAGCTTATTCAGCATTTGTAACATTCTGTTCTTTTCTGTTGTGGGATGTTTTAAAGGTAAACCCCACTGGGATATGTGGTTTGGACCCCACAAGAGCAGACATAAAGCTGTGGCAATACCAAGCTTGTCTGTGGGCCTTTGGAGACCCTGTTACTTGGGGCGGATTATAACAGCTTCCAGGCTGTTGAGCTCTTGACAAGGAGCAGGACAAGGAAGGACCTAGTCTGGGATCTGTGGCTGGTGTGAACAAGCTGAATCTGGAAGGACAAAAGAACCTCGGCCAACTTGTTTAATGAGAGCTGTATGGCACTAAACAACCACAGATGTATGTAATAGATTTTGCTTTGTCACAATAGGCTTCATCCCAATAAGCCACCTGAACACACAAATATGTGACAGCTAGTATGGTTTGCATTTTTAATGCATTTCCTTGCGTGAGGCTTGGAAAACCTCCTCTTCACCCATTGCCACAGGCTACTCCTGTGTGACAGCAGCAGCACTCCATCTTCAAAAGATCACGTATCATGAAAGAGAAAATCATAAAAGAAAGACTGGCCAGAGGAATCCCATGAGTCCACCTATTCTCACTGAGTTTGAGCTATCAGCACCTGTACTGGTGTTGCTGTTCCCTGGACGGTGTCCACCAAACAAGCACCCTTCTGCAGCTAAGGCAGAGTGAGTATGGGTTGCTCGCTCTGGAAATGTTGGGCACAACTTGCAGTGGTGCTGGTGTCCTTTTCCTCCTCTACCTTGAGCAAGACAGAACAAGTGTGAAATATTTTGGAGCAGGTGTTAGAGAAAGCAGGATAACGCAGCAGTTTTGGAAGAAGTGCTGGAATGGGAATACGCTGCTGAGCTCTCCATCTGGAGAGGAAACCCAGAACCACCCTTTCCTTGCAGGAAGAACAGGAGAGTGTGTGTTTAGGGGTTTGTAGAAGACAAATTATAGCTTGTTTCTAAATGTCTCCATATGTTTTTATTTGTTTTGTATACTTTCCTCTTGGCTGTACTGGAGCTCTTTTGTTTCATACTGGCATGTCTCAGAACGTTTGAAGTTATAAAAGACTTGCGTATCTCAGGGCTCTGTAAACAAGATATGATATTTTTTCCCCCTCCCTGGATTTTTATTAAGCTCATTGGAACTAATTCCCTATTGCTCCACAACTTTATAGTCACATATATTAATGATGAGTGGGTGCAATATGCTGGCCATATCTATGTGACATTCCTTTCAGTGACTGAACTTGAGTTCTGGGGTCACACGAGGAATTTGTGTCCAAATCTTACGTCTGAAGTATGTGTTGTGCCTGTCTAGTTGACAAGTGATATTCCAGTTTTTAATAAGCCCCTTTTCTATCTCCTCAGAAAATGTTGACAAGCTTTTCTGATAGTACTTTAAAATTAGGAGAAATCATACACAGATGTACACACATATACAAGTATATATGTGATTTCCTACTTTTTTTAGTCATAGTGATTACGTGTGTGTATATATATATATATGTATGATCTCTTCTACTTGTATATATAGATATGAGATATTTTAAAATGAAAAAGACTTTTAGGAAAAAGGTTAGTATACAGTACTGTTGCGGAACATGAGCATAATTTTTGTGGAAACTATGCTGCTCGAGAGCTGTGCCCTTCACTGCCTGTACCGGCAGTGGGGAGGAGAGGCAGGGAAAGCCCAGTGCCAGCAGCTGGATGCTCTGGCCGTGCCAGGACTGCTTCCGCATCAGAAACCAAGAGAGCACAGTTTGCAAACAGTTTAGCTGCTTGTCCAGAAGAAATGGCAACACACCATTTCTCAGCGGCGGCGATCGGCTTGCTTTGGTTGGACATGAGTCCTGGTGGTTTCTGACGGCCACGGGACACCACGCTGAGCACAAGAGCTTGGATCTTGAGGACCAGCCAACACTCGCCCAGAGACAGAGCTCAAACATCAGTTTCATATTTGGAAGGTCCAAGAGACATCTGGGTGGGGCCGCAGGTGGTTTGGGGTTTGGGAGCAGGATAAGCTATCCATGTTGACATAGCTATTACTCATTATAACCATGTTGACATAGAAATTACCAAAGTTCGGCTTTGGTAATTCCAAACCCGCTTTGCAGTGGCTGTGTAATGGGAGAAACAATAGGCAAGTGGCCTCATATACAATGCATTTAATCCAATTCTTTATATGGTTTGATTTCTAAATGATCTCTCATCTGCCTATTCCTTGCATTTTTGTGACAGTCATTACAAACGTTGGCATGCTACTGACTTGGAATGGAAAATATTAGTGGGAAAAATGTTTTTTCTCAATATGTTGAATACACTGCCAAAATCTCTTTGCAATCCACCTGCAGTCTGAAAATTTGTCAAAGCAACCAAAGTTGAAACATGGTATGATCTTTACATACTGCTCGTATGCCAAATATCCAAGAAAACCTTTTTTTTTTTTTTTTTTTTTAAATTCAAACTCACATCAGTAATATAAATTACTAATGACATTTTGTAATAAAATTCCCTGGTGTTAACCTCTGGGATAACTGAAACGGATAGTGATAGACAGTGGTCATCAAATAAATTTAGAGCTTCTATTACAAAACTTATCCTTGGGGCCTTCTGATGAGGAATTTTTTTTGACCTGCTACCAACCCACATCTCTCATCTCTGAGACTCTTTGGTGGAAGATCTCTGCTCTTGTGCACATTTTGAATAATAATTTATTGCATGAACTTCAGGGTAAAAAAATTCCCACTTCTCCTGATTTGATCACTTATGGATTTGGTAGGTGACATACAGACAGCCTGGCTAACCTTTGCAAAAAAAAAAAAAAAAAAAAAGAAAAAAAAAAAAAAAAAAAAAAAAAAAAAAAAAAAAAAAAAGAAAAAAAGAAAAAAAAAGAAAAAAAAAAAAGAAAAAGGAAGCTGACATTGTAGTCAAGTTTTTGTTCAATTCTTTACAGTTAGGACACATTGGGCACTGATAGCTTATAAATATTAACATGCTCTGGTAAAGTTAATTTAGGATGAAGCGCTGTGCTTGATAGTAACTGGCCTGATTGTGGCACCAGGAAATGACACCATTTTGCTGGGTGCTGTATTTGCCACAGCCAAATCTCTATTCTCTTCTCACTCAGACAAAACTACATTGAACAGGAATTTTCCCACATGTAGTGAGTTAGTTTTTCCCCTTGTAGTGAGTTAGTTTTTCCCCTTGATGAACGCATGCTCTGATTAGAAGAGATGTCCTTATATTTTTTTTCAGCAAATTAAGTTTATTAATATCAGTCTGATAATCTTTATTGTCAAGTTACACTTAATACTTATGATGAGATTAAACCATTAAAATATCTGTAGTTCAAGAAAGTATCTCCAAACCTCAGTCAGAAGAGAACAGTTTAAAGCAAACATTCAGATTAATTGATGATGGGATCATTTAGTACCTAACTGCAAATAAGAAACCTCAGACAAAATCTATTAGCATTAGGCTGAATCTTGAGGTCATCACCTACCCTTTGCAATCACGATCCTGAATGTTTGTACATATATGTACCAACTAAAAATGAATTAATAACTTCAAGATTTAATCTGATGTTATTTATTTTTTTTTCTGGTTGTTTACTGTGTCTGAACAGCTTATGTAAATACTCTAAGCTGTTGCATAATCTGTAATTGCTTGCAATAGATGAGGTAGCAGGCTAGTTAAAAGCACGTGTCTTGATTATAAAATAAAAAGAATCACTGTAACATTGCTTCGTTTAAATTTTTTTTGGAAGAATAAGTGTTATAAAACATAATTAAAGTGCCTGAAGTTTTAGAGACAAATGTAAAAATATTGTTAAAATCCTAAATATACACTAATTAACAAGTGATTCCAAAATAGATCATACTCCTCTATACTTTAACACATTCAACAAACAAAATTTGCAGTAACAAACCAAGAGGCTGCTAGTGTGTCCTACAGAAGACTTACTGATATTTAGTGAAAAAATACTCAGAAAACATTATTATATTTCTTCAGAAGCAACTTTTAAAGTGAAAATTGTATTAGCACAGTTGACCTATCACGAACGGTAGTAGAATATAATTTGATGCAAACTAAAGTTTCTGGAGTGGGCCAGAAAAATGAGCAGAAAAGGCTTTGTCCGTATCTTGGTAAAGATTATCTTTCCAGACATCTAGTACAACATGTACAATTATGGGTTACATTCATATTTGCTTTCACTGATGAATATCAGGGATATTAAAATGGTGTTTGATAGTCTGCTGATGGGTTTGTTATTTTTCTGGCATAGTGAATGAGTGGAAAGAAAATCATTTGGGAAAAAAATAATTACTTCTCTTCCCTAGATTGATGATTATACTCACCATAGGACCTGATGTCACGCTGTGCCACCAGGTGACTGCGTCTCACTCAACAACCCTTCTGCCTGGACCGTGGGTGCACCCCGGGGACTGGCCCTGGGGCAGGAAAATGCTGGGTGAACCAAATTCTTCTCCATCCCTCTAAAAACATGGGTGTCAGACCACGGGTGTTAGGACACGGTACGCAGTCATGGAGAACTTACAGCAGCAGCAGAGGATAACAAAAAACGGCAGGTTTCCAGGTGATTTTTTCCTGTATCCTACCACTTATGGGATACACTGAGGGACTGCCCGTCCCTCCCTCTCTGGATAGAAGGGAAATTAATTCCTCCTGTGTGGGAAAAGCCCCACCATTTTCTTCTCACTTTCAGACACCAGACAGAGTCATTCCCCACTTCACAATACACTGTGCTACACAGAGCAAAACACAATCTCTCTGTAACCCTTTCCCTGTGGGGCTTTCTCACCCTTGCTGATTGTTTTCCATGCAGTTGTGGTGCTATTTGTGGTCTTCAAGTGAAAGCTACTTCCCCTTAATAACACATTTTCCTAGTCTGCTTTCGTGCCAGATGACCTTGTTTAGCTTACGGGGCCATGGGAAGGAGCTTAAAAGCCATCGTTTTTGGTGAGCACTGAATGGACTAAGACCTGCCTGCACTTTTGTTTTTTTTTTTTTTTTTAGAAACACTTGAGAAACAACTACTGCCACAATCACAAGGGAATAGTGATCCCTCTCCATAAATTCAATTTGTCTATAACCTTTTGGCACAGACCATAAATAACTTTTATATATTTCACGCACACACAAGGACACACACAGTACACTACATGGACAATGCATATAAATATTTACAAAAACAAAAACTAACTGTAAAATGCCATACAAACTATCCATTTATTAGCAAATGGTTAACTGCCTGTGCCAATCAATACCTTGGCTGTATGCCTGCCTGCTCTGCTTGCTATGCCACGGTACCGGCGGCAGGTACAAAACCATAGCAAAGAAAATAATCCATGGGCAGTAGGGTTGTTTCTGCAGAGGTCAAAACAGAGATGAAGGAAAGGAGAGGCTGCATTCTGGCTCCTGAAAGGCTTGTATGATTTCTGCTCTGCAGTCTGGAAGGGAAAAGAATAAAGGAAAAAAAATAAAAGTAACCATTTTTAATTCTGAAAATTACACTCTGTAATATTATTTAACATTTCATTTGTACACACAGCTAGCATGATAATAATATAAATAAATAAATAAATAAAAGCCAGAATTCCAAAGTGCAAAAAAAAAAAGCAAAAAATCCTTAGTGCTAAACCAAAAAATGTTTACAGAGGGAATTATTCTTACCTCAGCTTTATACCTAAAAAAGAGTTATTGCGTAGGAACCAGCTTGGCTTTCTAACTTTTTTCAAGTTCATGTTTGTGTTTTAAAACTATAAAAATATATCCTGTCTGATGAATTAGAAGCTTTGTTTTAAATAAATATTTATCGTAAAAATTATTATTCATCATAAAAATATGATGACTTCTGGGGTAGAAAATAATTGATGGTACTATATGTGAGAAAGTACTATATGTAGGAAAGTACTGAAATTTATTACGTATTTCAACATTGACATAACTGATTGCAGAGAATTCAGGATAAAAAGGATTCAATTCACAGCATATGTCATTTTGATTTTTGTTCAAAAAAAAAAAGTAATTAAATTTGTACCTTCCAAGTCTAATGATGATGATTTACATTTTTCAAACAAACAAACAAACAAAAAGAACTGTTAAGAAGAGGAATCAGAGACCTATTCCACCTGGTTGAAATGTCCATTTTTTAATTTTTATGTGTTTTGACAATTTGGTTGAGCGTTCAGCTTCAGCTAAGAGAATCTGACAGTCTGTCCTACTACCATGGGATAATGCAGGGCCAGACAATGCCTGGCTGGAGCATAGTCAAACAAGAAACCCTTGGAGGCCACAGCAGCTCTTTGCCTCTTGCACATCTTTGGTTTAGGTGACTGGGATCGCAGACCTGGAAACTGCAGGAGCAAAATGGGCAGAGAGCAGGCAGACTCCACCTTTTCAGACACGAGGTAAGAAAACCTGATAAAAGGATGCTGCAAACTATGACTTGATTGCAGCACTTGGGGAAACCAACGTGCCTCTGCGCTCAGAGCTGTGTGCTTATTCTTCCAACACAGACAGTGTACAGCTAGAATACATTGCCTCTGACAAATAATAACAAGCTGTTTTTTTCACGATTATATATTCAGAAATGTGCTGTATAAGTTGTAGCTCCTCACAAATATATCCTCCTAAAAGGATGACCAAAACCAAGTATAACCTCCTAAAAGGATGCCCAAGCTTCCCCGTGGTGCAGAGGCTGCAGCAGGTTTGGGGGGCCGCCGGGTGATGGAAACCCCAGGAGAGACCCAATCTGCACATCAAGTTATGGCGCACTCTGGACCCACTGAGCCTGAGAAGGAAAGCTCTTTAGGCCTATTAATCAAAATGTGGTTTGGTTTAATGGTAGCATTTTGCTAATGCCTATTTAATTGAGAGGTATGCTCTTTGGTGGTGATTAACCCTTTCACAGCACCAAGTAGTTCACATTATGTCATGACAAGTAAAGAAAATAAGGACATCACAGGGTATTCCTTGCCTAAATAATAAAATACAAGGTATACAGGTATAAATAGTAAAATAGGAAATAAATCTGCAATCACTTGAATACACTTGAAGCTATTACATGGCTTTACAACAAGTTTACCTGTGATTACTTGCTTGGGTCCGCCTTTCCTGTAAACTTTTTGTTTTTAAACCAAATGAGGGACATTCATGTGGGCTAAACTGATTGTAACTCCTATGCCTTCATGTTTCCCCTGAAGCAGTTGGAAACAATCCTGCTTCAGATTTATTTATTTTAATTTCAGTTTAGGAAAGTATAAAGTTAAGGAGGGACCTCAAGAACTCAGAGAAACTTTGGAGTTGAAACTCTGCCAGGTAACATAAATAGATTAGAGCATACACTCTGACAGGCCAAAAGCAGCTAGGAATGAAAGATCAAAGAAGCCATGAGAAACAAAAATAGCCAGAGATCTCTAGAACAGATATCATATTATTAAATTAATTACAAGCACAAGAGCTACATGTGTAGACATTAACTGTGCTAAAGAGAGGGGACAGCCAAGTCGGAAACTGAACTTCTATGTTCCTTCATTTCTTCTTTTCTCCATTTCATTAATACCAGTATTCAAGGAAGGCTCTTTTTTACCATGCATTTCACTGGGATTTTATCTAGTTAATAAGGGTTCCACAAATTAATCTGGGATGCTGCAGCATAATTCAGCAGATTATGCTTTGAAATAAAATTTCAAGATATTACCCTCTATTTTGCATTGCATCATCTCATTTGACGATCTTAAATTGGTAGTCATTAAAGATTCAAAATTAACAGCAGTTACCACAGCACAGTGTTTGAAATTCTGAGGCAAATTTCTCTGATACGATAGACACATCAGAAAAAATATTTAACGACAAACCCAGTGATTTTCCCTATGATTACTGTTTAAAGCCCTCAAATGTTTAGGTTTTTATCACATCTCCTTACGGTCAACACTTACCAACACTCAGAATTTAACCTTTTTCTAGTGAATCAGCTCCCTCAGTATTTTAATGAATTTTTGTTTTTAAATTGGATTCCAAGGTCAATTTTCACAGGAAACAAAAATATGGTCTTAACAGAGCGATGTATGGCATAAAAACAATGGAGGAATTTGAGGGATTCAGTTAGAGCAATTACCAGGACAGAATATCTCCCTCCAAAATTCTGAAGCTAGAAATTTATTAAGTGCAGTATGTACAGATGGACATACACATTGTCTTTTAAAGATAGTAACAATAATAACAATATACGGCATCCCCCTGTTAAATCACCCTTCTTATTGTTGAAAGGCATTTATACAGTTAACTTCAGGGTTTTGGGGTTTCTTTGAAAAACGGTGTGAAATTCCAGGTTCATTTTAACGCTGAGAAAGCTGATCAGTTCTTCTAAAGATAATTAGTCAGAACTTGGCGGACAACAACCTGGAAGGACCAAACCAGCAGCTTCTGCAAACAGGAGCTGAATGCATAAGAGGTGAAGGTGAGCCAGGAACAAAAGTGCTCTGGACTTTCAGAAATCTCGTGATAAGGACAATTCAAGGAGACCGTGTAAGGAAATAAATTTTTGTATAGAAAGGAATTCTAACTGTGGATTAAAGTTTTATTCTTTGTAGTGCATAGATCCAGTCCCCCCAGTAGGAAGGGCAATCGAAATTGTACGAGGTTAGGATAGATAACCATCTCCACTGTGTTCCTCTAGACATGCCCATACAGCTGACTGTGAAGGAGAAGGTAAGTGCTAGCCATTGGCAATGAATTGTTTCGACAGGCTGTGGAATCAGTTTGGCCTGTGGAAGGCTGCTGGGGGAGCCGAGATGGCTGCTGAGCTCTGACCATCACTGTCAGCTCCACGTGCAGCCCCACACCAAGCGAGTAATGTCTGACTGCCCATGCCCAAGCCAGGGCTCTCTGCTCCTGCATTTGAGCTCAGCTTTCCTGGTTTGTCCCGTGGGAGCACACCCCTGAGACCACGAAGGTGTTAATAGTGCCAGTGGAGACCCGTGCAAGATCTGCTTGTGAAGAGCAGCTAAGGTAGCCTGTGTTTAGGGAATCTCCTATTTAAAAGGATAGCAATAGCTGAACTCAACCAGCAATTAAATAACAATTTTTTTTGGTGCTCAAAGCCTATAAATAACACAGGCATTTGCATCATACTGCTATATTAACACATCCTGTTGTGTGTAAGAGCACACCCAGGTTCACTCACATCACTTTGGGAAAGACATAGGTCTTAGCTAGCGTGCCAGATTGCAAACCAGATGGTCCTGGGTCTGAGGCTAGCTGACATCAATGGGAAAACTACCTTTCACCTTGGATTCATACAAAGTCTGAAAAGAAAGGGCTGTTGTGGGGTAGGCAAAAAAAACAATGGGCACCTCCTCTCCTACATGTGGACCCGCAGAAAAAGAGAGAAGGGCACACGGCTAGACAGAACTAGAGATTAATTCCCCTATCTGGCTTGAAATAAAACTATGGAATGCACCATCACTCTGTCAATATTTTGAATGGATTTTTTAAAAGGGTTGGATTAGTTCTTTGTTATTATTCACTACTGCTACTTTCACATAAACAGATAAATATGTGACTATTTAAGCAGAATGCTCTTTTCCAGCTTCAAAATTATACAACTGAGAGCAAAGTGTGGCTGTCTAAAAGTAAACAAACCCAATAGTCATGCTGTATGGTAACCTTTGTGCCTGAAGAGGTCAGGAAGGAAATATTTTCCCACACTAATAGGTAAGCTCAGTTTCATTTTTCAGCATCTGACATGTTCTTGAAGTATGCCTGTTACCACTGGAGACACAACGTGCCACTGCCTAGTTCTCTGTGGCAGATGTGTTACTAGCCCAGTTAGGAGAAACGTTTAGCACTGAAGAGAAGAGGGAATAGTCCCCTTTGCTTCTTAAGGTATGGCTTCATCATCTCTCCCTGTTCCTCCAGCTTTTGGCCCACTTACACTTTTAGTCATTCAAGTGTAATTTTTAAGGCATCCCATAATTCCTCATTCCTGGGGTTTACTTATAAAAACCCAAACAAACACGAAGTAAGGCATGGCATCAGGTAGCTGGCTCTCCGTGTGCGTAGGTACAAAACTCCATGAGTACACCTCTGCTTAATGAGAAAGCACAGGTGTTCTGACAAGCAAGAACAACAAATAATAATAATAATAAAAAAGCTGCTATCCTGTCAAATATGGTGTGCGTATCAAGGATCTGGAATACAAAGCAGACTTAACAGCAATCACATTTTGAGTAAAATTCACTTGAATGTAACACCTTCTCCCTCTAAGGTTTTGAATGTAGTATCTTAAAGAAGATCAACACAATTACTCATTCCGGGAACAAAGGTTCTTTTTTTGAAAGCTGTCAGCTTGCTGACAGTTATGATGAGCATTTACTTCAGGCTTGTAAAACATATTAATCAAACTTGTTCCTATAGCTTCAGTCCAAGGAAGGTTACTGTTTCTTTTAGAGAAATGTTTACATAAGCAAAGAGCTCTGAATATGTATACACCTTGAATGCAAACCACTGTCTATGCCATTCATTTATTCATAATGAATAAATACTAGTCTACACCAGGCTTAAGGAGGATTGAAGCAGTATAAGGAAATCTGTTTTTACAAGACTATTTGCCAAAGACCTATGCACCATTCATTGAACCCTGAAAAACATTTGAAAATATGGGTTGCATTTGCAAATTTCAATGTGACATGGAGAGCTGGCAAGATGCCTGGTTTCTACTTAAAGGATTGTCATTCTGGGAAAAATAAATTTCTCTAACTAGACAAAAGTCAATGTTTTCATGTTTACTGCAATCAAACTGATATGGCTGACAATTTAATGTCTCAACACTTAAAATATCTGTGGATAATCAGTTACCTCAATCAATCATAACTACAAGATTTCTCTATTTTCAAAGCTTGTATACATATGACTGAGATATTTAACAGTTTAGAGAAACATCCCTGTCCTTAATCCTTCATGATTTCTCTTGAGCCATGCAGTTTTTTTTTTTTTTTTTTTTTTCAAATGCAAGATTTTGTAATTGCTGGAAAAAAAAAAAACAAAAAAACAAACCCTGCACTGTAATCAGATTTTGAAACCTTTGTGTTAATGTCCTTTTATTAATTTTATGTATATTTTATAGTCTGCTTGCCTGTCAGAAAGATGTGGAAATGTGCTGGCATTCCAGCTGAAGACATCATTATGAGTGAGAAAATGCTCAAGGCTTTTTCAAAGTGGGTGCTGAAACATACGTTTCTTCTTTGACTCCAGGGGATGCTAACAGCTGCCCCAGCAGACAGGTATCGCAAGGTCAAAGGCTAGCAGAGCCATGCACCTTCAGGATTTGACTGCCAGCAAAGTAGATAGGTAGTTTCTCAAAACTAATAATAAAAATAGCAACAATGATGAGAAGAAGAAGGAACTGACAACAAAAGTGAAAAGAAACCTGCAAGAAGTGAATTCTGGGTAGCACAACACTTGGCAGAGCTGATTTAATATCTGACAGGTTGAGTTCACTAATCTTTGCTATTCATATTGACGTGAAACTTCATACAGTTTTAGAGATTTGTATCTATTAAGACATGCAGCAGTGTTCCTACAACACGGGAACAAGTTTGCTAGTGCCTACTGTTCTTCTTTCCCTGATAAAAATTGATATGAACTGTTTTAAACGCCTAGCAGATAATTACTCTGAACACTCAATAAAGAAAGCTATGTCTTCAGAACCTCCTTTATCTTTAAAAAATAATAAAAAGCCAAGCCCCAAACCCACTGACAAGACAAAAAACATTCTTCCCTCCATCTTCCCCCTCTCCTTTTTTCTTTGATTACTTGGAGCCTTGTAATCAAACTAAGCTTAGTTTCAGGACCCTTGGGGCAGTATCTCTTAGTTCCCTGTCAGGCTGTGTTGCAAAACAATCAATCTTGCTCCGGTGCTCACTTGGCGGAAGTGCCACGACACCAGGAGCACGGCGCTCTGCTCGCGCTGTGAAGCTCCGATGACAAAAGTTTTTATCAGAAGCTGTCTGTATTTAGGGTTATGAATATGCAATGATCTCATTAGTATTGAAGCACAGGAGCACGGGCTGACATCCCCGCCACTTTTAGCTGCTGCAGAGTCTAATGAATTGTCTTGCTCTTTCACTTGCGCAGGCTCTGCTGTTATGGCTCCCTGTTCCAAGGGGAGTTGCCCAGTTTGAGAATACTATTGACTGCAGAAATTGCCAGGAACTGCTCTTGATTTTGTTAAACGGTGTTGAGACAGTGTTTAAATTGTCAAAACAGAAAACCATTAAACTCTACACGAGGCAAAGTCACCGTGAGTGCGAGGACCTGTGCACCAGGTGCAGCTGTGCACAGGTGTGGTGTGGGTCTTGCACACGGTTTGTGGTCATACCTGTGCAAACAAAACACACCGTGTTCTGGCAGAAGGTCTCAGGAACCTGGTTTCACATTGATTTATCTGTTGTTCTTCCAGCTAGAATAAGTGGGGATAAGGGGGCATTCTCCAAATGAACAGGACTCCAATACATTGCTATTTGATCAACCCTTTAATACTCTTCTTTCTCCTCTGGGACCCTGTCAAACATTTTTCAGCTCACACATCTGCAATCTTTATGAATAAGGTACTGATAAGGATGTTTCCACAAATGATTAAGATATCTGGCTTGGTTTGTAGTATTTGAGGAGATGTGCATGCTTTCAGAAACAAGTGGAAAGAACCCTTTTTTCCCAATTGGTTAAATTAAGATTTTTTTTTCCTTTTTTTTTTTTTTTTTACTATTCATCTGAAATTTTTTTCTGGCACAAAAGAAGCTTTTGTGGCTCTCTGCAGATTGTGAGGGATGGAGAGAATTGAAACAGATAATATATTCCAAGCAGGTAAGTAGCATTCTGAAAGATGTGCACATACTGCAAATAATAAAGAATATGAGGTTCTCCCAAGAAGATGTCAGTCCTGTACAGCTCTTTATCCATTTAATCAGTAATGGAAATGGTCCCAGTGCAAGGAGGAGGATCTGTTTAATTTTTACTGTGATTTTTGGCACTGCTGCTCTAAGGCGAGCTTGGGTTACCCCTTGACCCAACCCCAGGAGTGCCTGTTCTCATCAGCTGGAGAAAAAATAAACATAAAGAACATCTACATGTCGGGAGTATCAATACAAAAGCAGTTTAAAATAAATGCAGTTCTGACAAAAGTGGCTCAAGTATCATACATCAAACACTTGTTACCTCTCTTGGCCTTAGTGATTGCACGTGACTAAGAAAGAGTGAGTGATAAAATCTGAAGAAAGATGAAACCAATCTGGACCTTTTTAAAGATCATCAATCATTCTGCGCAGCCATGATATTATTAGTTCCAGTAAGCCTTGTTCTCCCATTTTATGGACATCATAAACCCCCCACCCCTCGACCAACACTACCATGGGAAATCATTTTTATGGGCAGCATCTTAGTGTGGGCCAATCAGATCTAATCACATAACAAGCTACTGAATTATTCAACGTTCTCCCTAATTCTGAATTCTTCCTGTTCTTGCTGTCACTGCAGGGTTTAAAAGTATGTGTTTTTACAATTTATTAAGAAGATAACCATACACAGGAATTTTGCTTTCTCTGTGTCTTTCAAATCGTTTGTTCCCTTAGATTGTTATGCTATATGCACTATATATAGAGAATATATATAATATATATATTTTTTTTCTTTCTCTGAAAGAATAGCAATTCACGATGTGGCAATTGGCTCTAAACTCTTTGGCTTTTAAAATACTGAGTGTAGGGACAACAATAGTGAAACAATTGTATTCAAACATAAAATATTCAGATTTACTGAGCAAACTGTAACCAGCATGTCTTTAGCTGTTGCTATGAATACAGGGCTCACATTGTATATGAAAATATTTCAGTTTTAATTGCAAATCTGCGCAGAGATGATTTGGGGTTTGTAATTAGCACATAAATTCCAGACTTTGTGACTGCTGTGAAAACACACATATTTATGGAACGATTATCTAAATATAATTCAGTGTTTTTGCTTTCAACAACTACTGTAAAAGTCTGATTTAATAAAATGTGAAAAATTTCCCATCTCTTACACTTTGTTACATTATGAAGCATTCATGCCTCTGCACTGCCATTTCCACTCCACCTGCAGTGGTCTCTGCTTTCAGTGGCTCCATACTTCACTCACACCTCAGGGAGGTTTCTTCACAACCATAAAGTGCCAGGCAAATTTGTTTAAAATGAAAGCTTGGATTATGCAAATCGGTCTGAACTGCATGAACAAAGTGAGTTTATGTGACCTCCATCCCATGCTTTCATCCAGGCTAGAAGGGGGAGTAGATGGGAGCCCTGTCTGAGCTGGTTTTAAGCTACTGTATGCAGATTTGCGCTTATCCGGACAGGGTTACTGGAAGGACAAAGTTGTCTCTTGTTCCCACCCAGTTATTGTAAACTGCAGGCTCAGACACTTCTCGCTTCCATCACTGTAGGTGGCAGCCAGTACAAAGCACCTTGCCTTTTCCATGTGAATTCTTCCTTACCAGCAGCCCGTGTATTTGCAAAATTGGTTGCTCCAAACCCCTTTCACAGCAATAATTTTGGGACTGTCTCCATTCTAGGGTTCAAAAGCACATTTCTGGGTTACGTGGAATTGAGAATTTCCCTTTCCAGTCTTGCCTTGCCTGCAGGCTGCTGGTAGGGCCCTGGGCACTGGTTGTACACCAGCACACGCAGGTGCTCATACCCGCATAACAGGTCAAATAAAACACAGCTTGCAGTAACAACACCAGCAAAAATCCTTCATAGGGACTTAATTTACACCAGAAGGAGACCACCTGAAACCTTCCCACCTTGTGATGGCTCTGCATTTAGTTATGCTGTCTTTGAGGTAAAATCCTTCCCCATACCACTTTGAATCCCAGCCACTTGCTCTCCCAGCCTTGCTCTCCCAGCAGCACAACTCAGCAGCCACCGCGGCAGTGACAGCAACAGGACTATGGAGATCACCTCCACTGTAGCACAAGCCATGGACAGGAGCCATCCCCAGCAGATGCTGTGGGAAGGGAGTGAGTGGGATGGAGGCCACCCGAGTGCAGACACACTGCATTTTTGCTCAGTGTACCCAGGATGTGCTCAGACCCAGCAGCGGAGCCTTACTCAGGTTCCTCTGGTTTCAGAGTGAGGCAGGACCTCCCAGCCTGGCCGCGGGGCTTGAGTTTCGATTTGCACAGCTGTGTCAATGTCACAGACACGTGCTCTGTGAATGGACTTGCGAAGAGTAATTGAGAGTGCAGTGTGAAGCCACTGAAAGCTGTAATTTAAAGTTGCAGTGCTATTACCATTAAAGTTTAAAGTGACAGAGGCCCAATTATGAGTGGTTATTTCTTAAATAATATGCATTTCTATCCCCTGTGAAGCATTCATCTCTGCCTTCCCATGGCTGTCACCAAACCTATCTTTGCAGCTTCCACTGTCAGAGCTGCTGAGCCTCACGCTGTGACATGCACGAACCAGCCGGGAAGTGTGGTTGGGAGCCCTGCGGGGAGCAGCAGAGGTGGGCCCAGCCCTTCTGCCTGGCACAACCTGGCACAGCCCCAGCACCTGAAGGGATCCTGGCCCTGCACTGGGAAACAGAGTGGCTTCCAGGGACAGTGTGAAAATGGTGCATTTTCAGTAAGAAAAAGAAGGATGGGTGAGACCAGAGATATTTTCTGGCAGACAAGTTCTCAGAAATTATTAGAATAGAATAGGTCTGCTGGAAAGGACCTTCAAAGATCATCCAGTCCAACTGTCTGACCACTTCTGGACTAACTGAGTCATTAGGGACTAACTAAGCGCATTACTGAGGGCATTGTCCAAATGCCGCTTGAACACTGACAGGCACAGGCACCCACCCCCACCTTAGGAAGTCTGTTCTGGTGTTTGACCACCCTCATGATACAGAAATTTTTCTTAATGTCCAGCTGGCATGGCTTTGTGCTGTTCCTGTGCACCTTTTCATCAATTACCAGGAAGAAGAGACTGCCACCTCCCCCTCCATTTCCCTTCCTCAGGAATTTGTATGGAGTAAAGAGGTCACCTCTTGTCCTCCTTTTCTCCAAGATAGACAACTCAGGTGAGGTGTTGAGCCTGCTGCCACCAGCACCCCAGGTCCCTTCCTGCTGAGCTGTCCCCCCATCTGTGCCCGTGCCCGGCACGGCTCTGTCAGCACCTGGTATTTCCCTTTGCTGAACTTCATGCCAGTGCTGATTGCCCGGTGTTCCCATCTGGCCTGATCCCTCTGCCAGGTCTCTCCTCCCTCCAGGGATTTAGCAGCATTTCCCAGTTGAGTATTGTCAGCAGACTTGTGGAGGATTAATTCCACACCTGTGTGCAGATCATGGATAGAAATGTTGAGCAGGACCAGCCCTAGGATGGAGCACTGGGGAATGCCAGTGACTGTCCACTAGCCAGATGTAGGCCTGTTCGCAGATGTAGGCCCTCTGAGCTCTGCCATCAAGCCTGCTCACCACCCAGTGTATTATGGACCTGTTCATTGTGCAGTTGGGCAATTGGTCCAGAAGGATTCTGTGAGGAACAGGATCAAAGGTCTTGCTGAAACACAGAAAGACTACATCCACCACCTTCCCCTTATCCACCAGCAGGGTGACCTTTTCATAGGAGATTACGTAAGTCCTAAGGCAGGACTTTCCCTTGATGAACCCATGTTGACTATTCCTGAAAACAGCTTTGTTCTTTAACTGTCTTTCAGTATTCCCCAGAGCAATCTTTTCCATAACTTTTCCAGAGACTAAGGTTAATCTAATGCTATATTTGTTGTAATTGTTTCCTACATATTTTGCTTTAAGGTAAAAAATTGCTGATTATTAACATGAAAAACCTTAACAAGCAGTACAGCTTCTTAGACTGTCTACTCAAGTAATAAATAATAAAAAAATTCGTCTAGATTTATTTGGCTTGTGCTACACCTAGGGAACTTCAGATGAGTAGGTTTTGCTGTTTTTAAACATCAATGAGACAGGTGGCAGGACTCAATGCTTGATGTGGAGATCTCACAATATTGGTATCCTTTTCTGAATGCATGGCATGATGAGATGCCTAAAGGTCCTGAACTTTCATATGAAAAAGAAAACACTGCTTTCACGGAACACAAAGTTTTAATACAGAGTCTCTTTAAAAAGTGGCATAGTTCTGCTTCCTTTCACACAGGTGAAAAAAGTGAAAGCAGTGTTTGGCTAGTAGAAAGTTAGTCTAGGAATTTATAGAAGTAGAGCTGTCCTAGATATATCAGCCAGGCCATCTGATGTACATAGTATAAACAATTCAGATCAATCAGAATAATTTTGTTCATGTTATTATCAATAAAAACATATTTTAATTCCACACACAGAACAATGAATCCATTGTTTTCAGGTGAGATCTGTGACACAAATAAGCTGGGACAGTCACTAATAAATATCCAGGTAGAAAGGAAAGCAGACCAATTCTTGAAAATCTGGCAGATTCAATTATTTTTCCTTACAAGTGATATCAACATATCAGGTTATTTTCCTAGCCACCTGTCAAGCAGCAGTCCAAAAGACCATGATATACTGTTTTCAGGTTCGGTGGTGCTGCTAGACAGAAGAATATGAGATGTTTTCCAGACTTTGTTCATCATCAGTCCGAATAGTTTTTATTTAAACCCCCAACATTTAACAGGAATGTAAGTGATCAGGAGAAAACATATGAAAAATCTTTCAGACTACACTAGAGAGAATTGACTGGGAGAGGTGTAATGTAGAAGTAGAAGGACTTTCTCTTTGAAGGCACCTCTGGGCAGGCAGAAAAGTATTGTAGGAGCAGAAGATAGAGTGTTTTATTTGGTGGCCTGTATTCCTATTTTATAGTCAGGAGTATCTAAATGGCAAAACAAAGCTACAGACCAGAGGGTGGAAATCACATCTGGTAGTGCCATGGACCTTTTCCCTAGCTACTCCCCAGAGCAGAAATAGACAGCATCAGTGTAACAGATTTTTAATTATGGATTGTATATTATTATCCCTGGTAGCTTTCTGAAATACTCTCAAACTCAGTAAGGGTTCATCTGCTACTTTAGATATTTGAAAAAGGAAATTATGCAGTAACGAGAGGTGAGTATTCCTCTGTGCTACATGCTGTACAAACACAGGATCAAAAAATCTGTCCATATCCAAGAACTTACTGTACAGGTAGGTAACTGGAGAAACGTTATGGTGCTGTTAAGGCCATGTTGGCCATGATGTTGAAAGAAAAATTCAGCCTTGTGTCCCTCCAGTGGCATCTGTGTGCTCACATCAAGCACGTACATGGTCCTGTGTTTGACCTGGCAGGGGCTGGCCCAGAGCTGCCCTACACCCCAAGCACCCAGCACCACCAGAGCAGCTCCTCTAGGCGCCTTCCTCGCAGCTGGATGAAAACCAGGGCCAAGTGACCTCCACAATTCAGTCAGAGCTTTCCTGCAAAGACTAGTAAAGACTGGTCCCAGAGAAGGCTAATTAGTGTTGGAATGTTAGTGAACTACTGAATGTTAGTGAAATCATTCAAGCCAGGACACATGCTCTGTGCAGATGGACAAAGCTGTGATCTGCTGCCAGACTAAAGAAAAAAAAAATCACAGAATTTTATGTTATGCACTGTAGACACTCCTCACCTGTTTTAATTTTTAATAGAAATGTTCCTTTTTAAGTACCAATACTGCAATATGAGTATAATATGAGCTCAGAGGACAATGCAAAACAAGCATAATTGACTCACTGCCATCACTTGCTAGATATTTTTTTCCTTTTTGTTTCCCAAGTCTTAATGTTTCTTATGTTCTTAATGGAAACAGAACATGCTAGAGAGCTTGCATTTGACACAGAGCTTACAACCTTGTAGTCAATATTGAAATTGGATTTGAATTACTGTGTAAGTAATTGCCGATAAGAAAAGTGGAGTAAAAGAGCCATGGAAAGGCATAAAGCACCTGCAGGTCATAGGCAAAGGAAACCAGAAATAAAAATGTTTACAGAGGTCAAAGGCTTAAATTTTTAATTATTGTTGTATCAGAGAACTGAGGCCACTTTTATGTGTGTGGCTTTCCTCTGTAGAATCAGAGTTTGTCTTATATGGAAGTTTGGTATATTTCCACTAACTGGTGTCACAACTGAAAAGCCAAACAAATGAACAATATTTACAGTGAACCTTTGAACTGTTGGCCTGATACTATCACTCTTTTTAATCACAGAGTAGTTCAGTGTTTAACTAACCTTACTTTCATCTTCTCTGTCCCAGCTTGTGCTACATTACCACATCTGCAATAAACAATGAAGAAAGCTGTAATATCCTGAGTAGTGACTATAACCTGTCCTCCCCTTAATGACAGGTTTATGCACTTCATCAAAACCCATCATCTGAACAGATAAGATTGAATTCAGTGACTGGTGAATTGCACATGCTGAAATAAAAGCGGTGAGGTGTCTGTGCTTATTAGGGACTTCCTAATAGGAGATAGCCCTGGTGACTTACTGAAAGGTAGCCTTGCTGTCATCTAGGGTGTTTTCTGGAAGTCAAAGCAGTAAAAACAAATGAGAAGCAGTATTTGCTGTGTTCACTTTCCAAATCTTATAATATTACTTTGACTGAGAAAAGAATGTCACCACTTAAGAAATTTGAAGCCATTCCCAGCTTTAGGGGACAGAACTGGGAAAGGCAGAATCATCACATTCCGATCCAGGATGCTGTATATTGCATGCACAAAGCTCCTGACCAGACCAACATTTCTGATAAAAAGTTCAGTAGTGATCATGTCAGTTGGGATGTAGCCTGAAGTTCCCAGGTAGGTTTCAGAGTAAGCATCAAGTAGGGCAGAACCAGAGCTCATCTGTTCTCTAAAAGCCTTTTCTTTCTCTCCTTATGAAAGTTCTTAGTGAAAAACAAACCTGGACAAAATTGATAATTTCTGTAGGTTCTTGCAGAGAAGGATGGATTCACAACTGTTTCTTGATCCAGTCACATTCTATCTAAATGCACGTGAGTAGGAAATCTCAGTGTCTTTTGAGTACTGTTCCTTATCCATGACAGTATGAAACAGAGAAGGAGGAGATCTATTTATTTGTGGACTTGACCTGTGGTGCTATTTCCAGCTTCAGCAATTTTTTTTTTTGTATTCTTGATAAAAAAGTTTTTTTTTTTTTTTTTTTTTTTTTTTTTTTCTGCATTTCAGTGTATTCACCTGAAAACAAGTACATTAAGAGTTTTCCAATATGTATTGAAGCCAGGGGTCTTGGTTTATGTAACCAAAATATTTTAAGGTCCTCATAGGAAAGGAAGTATACAAAAGTAAAGCTGTAAATGGAAGCTAGAAGGCAAGCAACATTGTCATCATCTTACAGCATCCTTTTTGCTTCTTTTCCATTAACATTCCTTATCTCAAATATTATAGTTTTTGCACAGGAGCAGAGGTGAACAAGGCCTTCAGAACCGTCACTCAGACAAAGGAAAATGGTTTCTTGCTGAGGAAGCTCATTAACAATCTAAGCAGTGATGGAAACTGCACTTGGGGTAACTCCAAAACCACCTACTCACCCTGGCTAGGAGGATAGCTACAGACAGATCCTGGTGGCAGGATTAATATTTCCTCTGGCTTGGCTCTTGTGATTTATGTTCACAGCTATTAAAAGGAAAAGAAAGAAAGGTTTCAAAGATGTGTTTGCATTCCCCAGAAGAGCTGTTTGTGACTTCTGTTTTGTAGGAGATCTTTCTTTTATACATTAATAAGCAGACAGAAAAACCCCAAAGACTTCTACTAATTCTTATTCCCCTCCATTGACATCACTACCAGATATAAATTTGAGAAAGATACCTGCAGTATTAGGTTCAGTTAATAAGCTGGTATTGTCCCCAGCCTGGAGAAAGCATGTAAGTACATACGTTTGCTGTTCACCCTTCCTTCAGCAGAGGAACTGGAAAGGAGAAGGGAAAGGAAGGAAAAATTTAACTCATTCATCCGCATCTCTCTTTCTGCGCAGTGTCTTTTCTGCCAGATAAATAGAAAACTTGGATGTGTGTCACTGCCAGCTGACACCTTCATGAACAATAACATGCCTGTACACATGAGGTAAGTCAGTGGATGCTGCTCTGAAGTTCACAGTTTAAGCTTTCTTTATACTCCCTTCTGGTCCTTCTCCCTCAGTTCTTTAATTCTTGTAAGCATGCAACTTGCTCAGGAATGATGTTCATGCAGGAGAGGGAACCAGCTAGCCTTTGTATGCATATGATGTGGAAGGGAATCAAGGAGTCATCACTAAAACACCTTTCACTTAAACACTGTTAAGTACACTAATGACAGCTTCCTCAGGAAGAAAAGGAACTCACAAGTATGTGAGTTGGCCCTAATTCCTGAGAATTAAGCATATGTTTAAGAATGTCTTTGCTCAGAAGAGTCCTCATTAAAACCCATTTGAGAAAGGATTCAAGACAGCCTTTTAAATATAAGCAAGTGTAGTTCCTGATGAGCAGACTTTACATTTTGTACCTTTAATATGCTTCAACAGTAAAAAAGAAGTGCACATTGCCATGTGACTTTCATTTGAGTCCCAAATGTCACACCCCCACACTCCCAGGCATAAAAGGCAGTTTGCACCATTTTCTAGATGTGGCTAGACCCTGTCTGTGCTGATATTTATGAGGTTGCTCTAAAAACCCTGCATGACACGAGCTGCAGCCACCAGGAGTGCAGAGGCACTGGTGCCCATGCCAAGCTTGTCCATACGTGGCTCTCACTGGAGGCAGCAGGAATCATCTGAGGAGAGGACCAGGAACAGGACCACCCTCAGACACTGAGGTGTGGGGCAGCCAGACCTGAACTCTCAGCATATGGCCATGACTTGGCCATCATGCTCTGCAGGATGAGGCCCTTTGGTTTAAAGCATCAGTAGAAATCTTGGGGTAGGTTGCCGTGTCTGATACAGCGAAATGATGATGGTCTGTCCATGCTGAAAGTATAGGTGTTCCTCAGCAATACTGAAGGCTGCAGCCATACACAGCAAGACTAGCACATAGAGAACTGAAAAATTCCCCTTTATCCCCCACTCCCTCAGCCCACCACCCTACATAACCTTGTGTAGCTTGAAGCAAGACAATCAAGTCAGCATCTCACACCATCCAACAGCTTTGACATGACAGGTATGGTATTTTCTTACCCACAGAATTGCCAAGGAAATCCGCCCTAGCAAAAGTGCAAAAGTTTTTAGTATAAGGAGGTGGGGTGCAAAAACTGGCTTGTAGGCAAAGGTTGAAATGACTCAATCTGAAACAAAATGTAAAGCAATTACTGCTAGGAAAAAAAGATCATGCTGACATTTAAAGACTGCAGTGATAGTATCTGTCCCTTCCCAGGCTGACATAAGCAGCCTTGATTTGATCCCTGAATGTTTTTGTATTTTATTTTTTTTGATATTTAGGATATCCTTTATTTGGAGGTAGGGGGCAGCAGGATGGGTTGCCTTAACTTCAGTTGTTGATGCAGAGAAATAATTGCCACCCCAGAAAGGTAATTACATATGCCATTGTTTATACACATAATAAGCCTGGAAAAGCATGTTCTGCAGATAGGAAAAAAGAAAATCCTGCTTTCACATCAGGGTGGAACACTATGTAAAGTGACAGATTACCACAAATAGCGTTCAAACCCTTGCACATTAGTGGTTGATTTTTCTTCTGGGGAAGAGAGGGGGGAAGGGATGACGGCTATGGAATAGGGTGGAGGGAGGAAAGGAGACAGTTTTGCTCAACAGCCACAGTAACATATCCAGCATTTTCTGCTCTCCTGATTGCTGCTAAATAAACCTCATCTTTAAGAAGTTGTTTTTAAAGTCACTGCCTCAAAGGGACATTTTCTGTTGCTGCCATCTTGTGCAAATACCACTTCTTCTAAAGTGGCCTTAATCTGAATTGCTTTGAAAGCAAACCAAATAATCTGGTAGAATATGGTATGGCATGATACATCATTCCTTCTTTGTGCCTTTAGTGCCACATAGAAAGTGGATTTAGGTCACAAAAGAACAGCTAAAGTCTCTTTTTTCCCCTCCCACCATAATTTATCTAACAACAAAAGAATAAAACAAACAGTGTGCTATGATATCAAACTCATTTCTTTCTTTCCTCCTTTCTTTCCTTCTTTCTTTTTTCCTTTTTCTTTTTCTTTTTCTTTTTCTTTTTCTTTTTCTTTTTCTTTTTCTTTTTCTTTTTCTTTTTCTTTTTCTTTTTCTTTTTCTTTTTCTTTTTCTTTTTCTTTTTCTTTCTTTTCATTTCCTTTTCCTTTTTTTTTTTTTTTTTTTCTTTTCTTAAAAGTGCAAAATATGTATTTCTTCAAAGTACTGAAAGTATCAGGGCTGAACAAAGAAAAAAAATACATATGTATTTTGATATTGAACTGAGCATTATTAGATGCTGAAGCAATTCATAGCAGGGTTATTCTCTGCTGCAGTGTCCAGCAAATTGCATGACCTGCTTGTTAGGCTTGACAACACTGTTTTACCTAACAAAGGCCTCAACAGCTCAGAGCAGCAGAGGAATGTCAAAATGAGCACATTTCACACACAGATGTGTGACCATAATAGTCTATCAGAAGATGCATGGGGTGGAGGGAAGGGGCTGGGGGCTGGGAAGGCTAACAGTTAGCAGTGGGGACATGGCCCTGCTGACCACATTTAATCAACCCTTCTGTAAACAATTCAACATTTTCATTGTTCTCTAAAAACTAATAAAGAGAAACAAGCACTTTTCATTCATCTTGAAGTAATTTTCTGTCAGGTTTGAGCCCCTTGTGGCCTACAGCTTGTGCATTGCTAGCTGTGTGATACAACAACTATTTCAATTTATTTTACAAACTCTGGCCATTCACATGTCAGTTAGCGTTCACCAAGCCGGCATCTGAAATTATGCAGTTAACGAGTTTTACAACATTTCTATCGAGAGAAACTGTTTAGCATAACTGACTCTTAAGGAGTTATTATACCTCTAAAAATCCATTTTAAGGGGCATTATTTAAATAAAATAGAAAAACGGTTCACTGCCTTTTAAAGGGGCTACAAAAAAAGTCCATCAGATCCAGTGCAGTAATCCTCAGCTTAAAGCACTCTTGAGAGCACTTCTGGGAATTATCAGCATAATGAAATGTTTTGTGAAATGTCCAGATAGATTCCTCTACTCAACAATTTTACTGCACCATATTTATTTTCCTCCTAGTTTTTAAAGAAGTGAATTACTTTTTTTGTGGAGATGACTCTACATTGTGCAGATTAACTGAACACATTATTACCAAGGCTGTAGAATAAGTGAGGGGTTCAGTCTGTGTGCAGTGTATATACATATGCAAGGGAAAAAAGAAGTCAAGCCCTTTATACTATACACAGCTCTAAAAGGGTTAAATCACAATGAAGCTTATGCAGATTTGCATTTCTCTTGTACTACATTTTTCCCATACTCTATAACAGCTTTTTTATACAATGGCACCTGTAAACCGCATTATTGAAAACAATTCTTAAGTTAATTAAACAAACAAAAAGGCTTATAAAAGTGAAATTTGGTTTAAAATGCTTTGAAAAGGAATGGTATCTGAATTTTAACTTAAAGAGTAGGTGTCTATTAACTGCAGTGGCCAATGATCCAAAGCTGCTAATGCCAAGAGATGATAGAAATGGTAGAAAAACTGCAGCATATGAGTGAATTCATCTCAGCATATTAAATCACCTAATAGAGTAAAAACCATACCTGCCATTTAAATTAATGAGTGTTTCTACCTGAAGTGAGCAGTGGTGAAGGAAAAATAGTGCTACAGTACAATAACAAGTACAATAGGTATGATATCCAGGTGTATACATACAATGTGCACAGATGCACCAGTGATACATATGCAATGATATTATCTGCCCTTATTAGTTCAACATCATTACTATATAGCTCAACTAAAAGCCTCAGAATTAAATGACAGCAAAAAAATCTTGTCCCAGGTTTTGAGAGTTTTTTGCTCCAGTTCTAAGATGGAGCACCTAATGTTGCCAGTACTGGAGATCGATGGATAGAAGTTCAATTACTGGTCCATAAGGTGCACAGATGATAATTTGTGGTCTTGGCACCTTCTCAGGGAGAAAGCTACAACTGTAGGTTGTACAATTGCAGTAGGTAGTGCTACAGCAGCTATTCTAAAGAAGCTGTCTCCTAGGGTTTATAAACAGAGAAATACATGCAAGGTACCTGATAGACTGGCAAATCTATGTCTGGTCAGCATTGAATGGGACAGAAGACACTTTCTTGGCCACTGGGCCACAACTCAGTTTTGCAGTATGCTAAGCGTTTTGGCCCTGACTCTCTACAAATTAAATTTACATCTACAGTCACTGGCAAAGTTGATTAAAGGAATGGAGTTGTGTGGTTAAAGCAGTGGGGCTATTTACAACTGAAAGATTTTCTGGAGTGGTGTCATGCTCCTTACCACTCTGCTTCAAGCCTTAGCATAGCAAAACACATAAAATACGAGAAAAAATAGTTTATTATTATTATTATTTGCATATGCAGATATGTTGCTCAGATTTATGTCAGAATCAGTGGAAAACTTAGCTACACAAATAAGGCATGGGTGGCTGGGGTGCTGAAAGGTAAGGAAGGATGAAGTCTATCAGATTTCTAGAATAATGACACTACAGATATTGGAAGTTGAAATTTAACAGCACCAGCCAATCACAGAGAGAAAACCTTTGTCCAGTTCCAGAGAACAAACAAAGGAGGGACAAGACCAGATGTGAAAGTTCATTTTGTGTGAGGCTGAGCCAGACAAAATCACTGAAGCAAGAAGAGTGAGCCAAAGTTAATCCTAATGATAATTTCCAAACTTACACATTAAGGCTTAGTGTTCTGGGTTTACTTCATGGTCAACTAGTAGCTGCTATTGCAGGTCTGCTGGACTAAGGTAGAAAAGGGTCATTAAGACCTCCTGTATGGTCCCCCCAAGTTTACAGCATGCATCTCCTCCTCCTGTCAAACCCCGCTTCTTTCTGCTTGTTGACATGACAAAGGTTTTAATGGGGAAATGGGAGCTGTACCTACAACCAGTGGAAGTGGTGGGAGCTCCAAGCCAAAAAAGAATGGATAATCATGAATCTGAAGACCACAGAGTGACCTTCTTTGCTGTGTGCTGGGGAGATGTGAGAGATGCAAATACGTACGACGAAAGCGAGGATAGGAACCAGCTTAACTGTAGTCATGTATTTCAGCACAGCTAATTATAATCATATATTTTCCATGATTTAAATATTATGGCAGCAGGAATTCTTTGTTCCCTCATTATTTATGTATGCATATTTGGCCAAAATAGAGGTAAATATTTTTTCAAGCATGCATGGAAGTGTCACTGATTGTTCTGTAGTGGAAGGTCTTTTCCTTTTGGGAAAACTATGCAAAACAGAAAGAGAAAAAAGAGAGTGAGTTTAAGGTGTGACAGGTTTATTTATGACACATGAAAACTTAATAATTGGTTTTTTCATGTAAGCAAAACCTTGATGCTTGTTCCATTGCTTTTGTTATTCGTTCACATGGATTCACCTTTTTGTGCAGATGTTATTTAATTTCATTTTTCTTTTCTTTCTCTCTTTTTCTTTCTCTTTCTTTCTTTCTTTCTTTCTTTCTTTCTTTCTTTCTTTCTTTCTTTCTTTTTTTCTTTCTTTCTTTTCCTTTCTTTCTTTCTTTCTTTTTCTTTCTTTCTTTCTTTCTTTCTTTCTTTCTTTCTTTCTTTCTCTCTTTCTTTCTCTCTTTCTTTCTCTCTTTCTTTCTCTCTTTCTCTCTTTCTCTCTTTCTCTCTCTCTTTCTTTCTTTCTTTCTTTCTTTCTTTCTTTCTTTCTTTCTTTCTTTCTTTCTTTCTTTCTTTCTTTCTTTCTAAAAAGACTGCTTTCCCCCTGCAAGTAACATGCACACATAATTAACAGGAGAGTGTAGGAGGGTTTAGAAGTACCCAAGCTTGAAAGGTCCTAGCTAGTATATAGAAAATATTTTATAACGTCCTTCTTCAACCCAGCACAGGGCAAGCTCCCTGCCAGCAGGCTGTGGGTTGGAAGCACCATGGCTGGGTAAATGTGTTTGTCCTTAGCTCTGTGTTGCTGGCAATAGGATATTGCTGGTTCATTAATTATTTCACTTAAAGCCAGTTCAGGTGCCCTTCATAGACAAAAGTCTACAGGCTGGATATCTCAAATCACTAAGATGTAAGAGAATGTTATTATTTGAACCCTGTGCCTCTCTGTCTTTTGGTTCATATTCCTCTATACTGCTAAGCTAGCTATTTTCCATCTTTACTCCCTGAAAAACACTTCCCTTATAAGTAGGCAGGGAACATGGTCAGTGGAAAGCTGTGTAAGTGTAGTCTACCTCTCTGGGGGATTTTGTCTTCCTTGTTAACATTTTTTGCCCTAAAGAAGTCTTGCAAAACCAAGAATGAACAAAATGAGTAACATTAATGACATTTCAAACAATTGAAACACCACATCTTAGGTTGGGCAGACAAATCTGAACTCAAATTCTCATTTCTAAACATTCAAAATCATATAGAAATAAAATAAAAATGAAAAGCAGAGCTGTCATAGCCTCAAAGATGACACTGGATGGTGAAGGAGGCACTCCTACTCATACTATCTCTGCTTAGGTTGGTGCCAATCCAAATGCTGCATACCCTTCCATTCTGCAGAATAATGAGATGCAATCCTATATCAATTTGGTACTGTTAGTAATAGTATCAAACAGCTTTGCTCTGAGATATTGTGACCTTTGATATTCAGGAAGAAGCAAAACACAAGGAAAAAAAAAGGAAAAAAATTCAAAACTTTTCTTTTGTCTCATCTTTTATGTATCATTCGGTGACTGTTAGCCTGACTTCTGGCCTTTCTGGGTGTGATGACAAAGCTATTTGCAACCAATACAAAACTCAACGGGCATAACTTTAAAACTGAGCTTCTTTTGCCTGTAAAGTGAAGGACAGCTGATACAACTAGCTCTGTGGGTATTGCTATCTGCTGTGAAAGCTGGGGAAGCAGTCTACATCTATCACTGCCACACTTGTTTATAAAAATGAAAGTGTAAAAATGATAATATCCCTTTTTTTTTTTTTTTTTTTCTTTTTCTACCCTGACTTCCTATCCTTTTTTTTTTTTTTTTTTTTTTTTTTTGTCATGGAAAGATTGTGTACATGTCCTTATCAGTTTTGAACTCACTAGCTAATCACAGCTGAATTGCTAAGGGCATGGAAGAGAAGGTGAATATAGAGGCAAAGAGAGAAACTGTTTTCACTTGTACCTCACCAGAGAAAGGTACATCCAAAGTACTATTTTTGACAGGGTCCTAGCATGCAGCAGCTTTTTCCCCATCCCATAGTATGCCCATTGATTAATTAAGATCCATTTCAGCACCCAGATATTTTACCATTTATTTCTGGATATCTTCAGTCATGATATTACTCATAGTCACCTCACCTTCTGTTCCTCTTTCAGTCAAGTCAACCACCATTCACAAGTGAACTAATTTCAGCCTCACACCACCAGTTGCCCTCAAAATATAAGACAAGGCATGAATTCCCTCAAAACCACATCACTTGCTGCTCCATAGGCTGGAGGTCTAATTATTCTTAAAGGATGATATAGTAGAATACATAAAAAAACATACTTCTGTAATCAATTGCACCAATCACAGACACTAGAAATAATTTATGAATGATTATTATTAATTAAAAAGAAGTCTATGAACAGAACCTACAGCAACAGCCTGTAGAAACCTGTAAGAGTAGCTATACTCCTGGCACATCTTATTTCATAGAAAGTGTGTGAGGAGAAGAAAGAAGAGGTAACATGGACATCTACATAGTGATATCTGGAACTTGACTGAATGTACTGAACTCTGGAAAAAGAGCAACACACCAGTTGACACAAAATATACAAATATACCCACCCCAAGAAATGCCAGGAAAATATTATTAAGAGGCAATGATGCCCAGGGTGGTGGGTGTCAGCTGCTTGTCAGCATTTCTATTGTGGGTGGGATGTCCAAGGGGCAGCCCCAGACTGGGGCTAGACCCACAACTTCTGCCAGCAACCGAGTTGGGCTGAGGAGCAAAACTGAGACATACAACTCATGATTTAATAGATTTCTGTCATCAAAGTGGTTGGGGACCTGTTCTGGTGTATGATAAGCTTTTGACAATCAGCTGACGAAGAGGCTGAGCCATGCATCTCTGGGGTAGACTGAAAACTTGTCCTTCCTTTGTCATCTTGGTTGGCATCAGGAGTGCAGAGATACGTTTCCTCAGGGAAGAGAACACCCTGTTTGTTTGGGCACTGCCATTTTCTTCAACTAAACCACAATTTCTGCTTTCATTGAGTACAGAATTCACATGCTTTCATCTATCTGTGGGGAATTTTCTTCATATGAATAACAATGGCATCTCTGATACAGTGATTTTCTTGGGAAGGTCTTGCTATAAGGTTGCTAGTCAGAAAGAAACTAGCTAGCAATCACTTGAGCAACAAACAGTATCTCCGATGTCCTGGAAAGCCACAGCTTAATGTTTCAGGAGTAGCTTTTATTCATCGTCCTGCATGTCAACTACCTATCTCTAATGATAGTGTTAGCTGTTCTTTCTAGAAGAATGGCAGAAATAAAAGTTCTGCTGTATTTTAGAGGCTTTTCAAACAGGTATTTTTGCATTGTGAAATCTGCACCATGTTTACAGTTAAGATGTTCTGAAACAGAAGAGTGAGTGGACACTTAATTAACATTTGGCAACATCTTGTAGTCAGTTATAGCCTATAATCACAGTCATACTGTGCTTTGACTTTTGTGACAAGGTCCATTTTGTGGGGCTTAAAGTCTGCAAGGGCTGCTGACCCTGTGGTCATGCAGGCAATATAATAAGTGGTGAATGGGAAAACTGCAAGGGGATATACCAGTCACTGCCTACTCACAGTAGTAGTTCATACTATAAAAATGGGATAAACTGTCAGATATTTTGAATGGCCTGATCATATTTAGGCCAGAAGAAGTCTTTTCACATGCTTTAGTGGATTTAGACCAGATTCCTTGTTTTCTGTCATTGGAAACATGGCACTGGATAATTTGCTAAGTCCCTAATGATCTAGGATCTTTAGTGTGTCAAGGAAGGGGAGAGAAAGGGAGAATGGAAATATTCTCTCTATATAAATATAAACTATTTAAGATTCTTTGAAGAATACTTTCTTCAGTCTAATGAGATCTTGCAGTATTTCATGTGTTTTGCACTAGTTTGTCTCAGGATGAAACCTGTACTTGCAAGATTGACCCAACACTTGTAGCCTACAGACGTGGGAACTGTGTCTATATGTTAGAGGCTGATCAACAGGTCAAAATTAAGTTTCAGAATTTCATAGAAGTGAGCTAACTACTGCAAAAAGAAACCAGGAAAATCCTAATATACAGGAGAAATGAAATAGTGATTTGTTTTGTCAAAATATGTATAAGAAAAACACAAACCGTAGTATTTATTTCTGTGTAATTATATTTGAAAAACCATAGAAAAAATTGCCCATTCAAATATTAGTATGTAGGTCATTGACACAGGGCTCTCTAAAGTGATTTGCCCAATTCCCTTGAGTGTATTTTCCAACCGTACATCAAACAAATTTATCATGTTGCATTTGTAATACTGTAAGTAAAATACTTGGTAATGTGAGTTGCTCTAAACTAACTCTCAAAGAGATAGGAAAGAGCAATCTTCTTACACATTGTATTGGACATGCTTTTGTCCAATAATAAGGTTTATTTCTATGTATAAAATGTGCATCCATTTGTTTAGATTACATTACATTTATTTCATTCAAGTTATGCAAATATTTAATGCGGACTTTAAAATTTTATTTATTTAATTATGTTGGTGAATTAATAATTTTGCTAGATTTTTGTCTAAATATATGTATTATTAAAAGGCTGATTAAACTGATGAAGTCTTCTAAAACAGTGGTCAGACCAGTGCAAATTAACTAACAAAAGACAAGGTCTAATTTAGGATAAATCTAAAAAGTCAAGTGGTAGCAACCGAATCAATTACAAAACAATGCCTTTTTTTTTTTTTTTTTTTTTTTTAATATATTTTTATATTGTTTACCACAGAAGAGCTCCTTTCAGGGTGTAAAAGGTGGATGTGCAGCTTTCTCAAACTCCTGTGCAATAATTCCTATGTAAACTCTGAAAATGTAACTGAAAATATGTCAATGATTACTATACAAAGAGGTTAAATATTACAGCTAATTTCCTCACTGAAATCCAATCCAGGGATTAGCAACAATGGGAAATCTGTTTTATTTGCATTTAATTTGTACCTTCACACTATTATCTCCCATGTTTTAGTTTCAGGAAATGTGGTCTCAGGCTATTATAACCACATTTCATGCTGCAGTTGCACTGTTATTTGAGCTGTAGGGTTGGAAACGACTTACCGAAAAAATAAAGCCAGCATACTTTATTTTAATTATACTAGAGCTGTGTCTAAATAAAAAAAAATACTACAGTATATATTTAATATGGAGCACAGATTAACAGTTTTGTGAGACATAAAATCTATCTATATCATTTTCTATTTACAAATCAGTTATATATCTTTCAACAAAACAAATGCCTATAGTGTAAAAATGAATAAGGAGACTGTCAAACTAGCAATCATGTAAGCAGTAAATAACATCTTAATTGGCCTGGAATGCCGGAATTTGATTTTTTGGGGACTAGCTTTTATTTATTGATCTTTATGGCATATTTATCTTTTCAGTGATTTGTACAAGTCTATTCCCTTTCCTCAATATCGGATCCATGTATGGTTTTATATTGTAAATCCCATCTGGGGAAATAGCCAAGTAAGAGAAGCCCTGTTGCTTCTGGAAAAGCCATCCATTTAAAAGCTTTCACTGACGCAAGGATAACTGCAGTTTTTACGTTTTGTCTTCTGATGAAAAAGAAGGGGAAAGAGAAAGAGGAAGAGAACAGAAATGCTCCTAGCATGAGGTTGCCACACAATGCATGCTCCAACAGTTTCTTACTCTTCACTGGCTTGATAGCAGAGAGAAAACAAGAAAGGGTCCTATGTACACTGGGAAATGTCTGTTAAATTTCCTGCCCAAGGTACACTCACCAACGAGGCTTGAGGGCAGTGATGGGTAAGGCAGGCTCTGTGCATCACGTGCCAGCTCCAGGTTCAGATCTCAGCAGCATTTGCACGGATTTGTTCTTAGCACTCCTGTGGTACCTCCAGACAAACATCACTGCACCCTGCGCTGCTGAGACCCGTCAAACTCAGCCTTCCTCTGCCCTGCTGGCTGGCTGGGGATGAGCCTCTTTTCTGAAACACAGGTGTCTGCTGCTGCAGTCAGCACTGGGGGTGGGAAGACATCCATCAATGCTGCTGTTCTTCCTCATGGAAATGCTGCTAGAAATGTCACCCTGCGGACACCGCTTAGCTGTTTTGCTTAGGACCGCTAAAGATCGGCCCTTAAAAGTATTTCTGCTGTTGATGGTAGAGAAAAAATTTTGCAAATAGCAATGTTGCACTTGCTTGACTTCTGGTTTTGTGAAAGTGGTTTGATAAACACTGAAAAGATAATGCTCTGATAGTTGCTGTTACTCTGGTATAACCTTAACTGTCTGGAAACGAGCTAATGAAATATTGTGGTGTGTCTTTTAGAGAATACATTTGCATTTGACATAATTAGTGGTAGGCAGATCCAGCTCCATCCAGGGGGAATCTCAAGACAACTGCTTTGCCAACTAGTAGTGCCTAATTTCTGAATGTCAAACCCTGCACATCTTAATTTCTAGAGAATAAGCTCAATTGAACTTGCTCCCCAGTTATGCAAAACTGCTCAGATAAAACCAAGTGGACACCAATGTAATGAATGTGGTTATTAAATTGTTTCAATTGAAAGAACCCTATTCTTACACCATCATAATAGGAACAATTTATCCCCACTGATCGGCCTGTCTCTTTTTTCTGAGCTCTCTTTGATCTTGAAGCATATTGCAGTGGTGTGTCCTATTGAAAAGCAAAACTGGGGCAATTTTAATGCTTTTGTACCTTACCAGTGCTCTATTTTTTCGCTGTTTAAAAATAGCTGTTAATTATAAGTGCAGTTTAAATGTCTCAAGTGACCCAGAAATGCAGGTTGGAATGAGACAGATTGTGTGTCTCATATAAAACAGATGTACTTTCACAGAGCAGTCTGAATTCAGCCCTCAATATGTATCTTTCTCTAAGGTTATTTCAGTCAGGTATTGAGCTTGTCTAGCACTAAGCTATAAAATCCCACACATTTTGAACAATGAAGAGAAAACTGGATCTATATTTACCTCAAGAATAAAAAGTCTCTTTTTCTGTGGGGGTGTATTTTGCTGGTAGTGGTTGATGGGATGAGGGCATTTCCCTTCGACTTCAGAGACCCAGGAGACCAGATGCCTCATTTAATCTCCACCTCTTCTGCCTCTTGACGTAATAAGCCCATGCTTTTAAAGAACATTTAGTGGTAATAAACTTTCAGGAGCTCCTCTTATTTCGACTGGATTAAGCACTACACAAGTGCCAGCTTTGCCTTGCAGATATGAAGTTTCAGACTTTTCCTGCATCTTGAGTGGCTTGAAAAGTTTTTTTTTTTTTTCTCTCTGTTCTGCAACTGATCTCTTTTAATTCCTGTCGGTGATGAGGTTCATCAAGAGAAGTCTGACAAGTAGCATGCAAATTAAATTAAGACATGTTAGTGATTTACTGGAGGGCCTGAACAAATCATTTATATGTCTATTTATTTGTATGTTGTTAGACAGCAATTTACAGACATTTCAATTCAGCAGCAAGACTCTGTTTCAACTTTCAGATTAGAATGGGCTGTCAAGTGCAATGAGTTTGATGAGCTCTCCCCTGTCCCCGAAGATCAGAGGTACACATTTCAAAGCCACCACCACTTCGTGAGACTGAATGGTTTAATGGTGACGGAAGGCAAGGGTCAACTGAGCCTGGACTGTACATTCAGATCTCACTCATTAAGGGAGACTGACACCTAGTTAAGGGGTGGACACTGCAGGAGCAGTCTGCAGTTGCAGAAGAACCTACCTGCTCTGCAGCTGAGCAGGAAGCTTGGGCCAAAAGGGCATTGGGAATTTTTTCCCCTCTGCTTGGTTATTACACATCATACGCCTTTCCCTCGTTATTTCACCTAAGAATAAAGCAAGCAAACAAAAAAAAAAACAACAACTCACACAGATTTTGGAGATTCATTCTCAGATACTTACACATTCACATAGTCAGATATCCATAAGATAAATAAGTAGAGAAATATGCTTAGTGGCAGTAAGTGCAAGGGTTGAATTACTTTGTTTTCCAAACTCCTGGAGATCATTTTCAATGACAAAAATTTGGGGAGTGAAGTTCTAATTTCTTAGTGTTTTCAGTGCTTACAAAACTTCTCCGGAATCTCAGAGGATGTTAAAAGAATAAATTGGCTATGATATATTACAATGCTCTGAGTCCAAATTCAAGAGAAGCCACAGATCTTAGTTTTGAACATCAGTCCCCAGAAGAACACAGTGATTATATCTGCCTTTGGGAACTTTCTAATTCTGGAAACAAAGCACTTCCTTTTAGTATTCCCACATTAACACTTAATGTTAGCATGATGGAAAATGCAAATTTGAGAGTAAATGAAACAATAGCACATCTATATTTGAAAGGAGAAAACTAGTATTTTTGAAAAAAATGTTCATCAACTATAACTATCTTTTCACCTCTTTAGGAATATATTTTGGTGCATAAACAATTTCTCAAGGTTCAGATGTCAAGAGAAAAATTTCTACTAAAACTCCATGGGCTTTGTTTTATCCTGTAAATTTTCCCATTGGTATTTCATCAAGCACTAGGACTGAACATCAGCTTAAACAAGTGTATGAATTAATTATTTGACAAAACAGTATGAACTCAAAATTAAACATATACTTAGAACTCAGTGCTATGTTGATCTGGGATGGACACACACTTAAATGTTCTACAGCACTGAGCCCCTTAATTTGAATATAGGTGTCGTGTATTTTAACTACATTCAAAACAATCCATTCTAATCCAGTTTAAGTGGGGACAACTATATAGCCAGAAGAATTCTGTGGAGTGCCAGAAAACTTCATCACAATGGTTGTTTGAACCCATGTTAGCTTTGGTGGTTTAATTTTAAATTTCCCATCTCTACTGGATGACTTTGATCGTGTTGCTAAATTAAAACCACAGCTTTTGATTTGGTTGCAAAGCCAAACCATTGCATACAGGAAGCAACGGACCATATTATAAATTTTTTTTTTCTTTCCTCACAAAGAAAAGGTGATCAGCTTAGAAAAAGCATTCATGTTTTGCCTTTAATGGAAAACAGGCAAAAATCTATCTTTAAAAAAAAAGATAGAAAGAATAACCTTATGAAAGCAGAGTGGATCACAGTAAGTGAGAAGAAATGGTGAAACAAATTTATAAAGAGATAGTCACAAAGACTCTTCCGAAATCTTCAATAAAGACTCTGCAGATTATGTAATTTATAAACAGGTAACAAAAAGCACAGACTGCAGTGTGAGCAGGCAGTGATGGTAGAGGACTCTGTTCACAGAATCAGAATCATTAAGGTTGGAAAAAATCTCCAAGATCATCTGGTCCAACCATTCTCCTACCACCAAAATCACCCACTAAACCATGTCCTTAAGCACCACGTCCAAACTTTCCTTGAACACCCACAGGGATGGTGACTCCACCACCTCCCTGGGCAACTTGTTTCAACATCTGACTACTATTTCTGGGAAGAAATGTCTTCTAATTTCCAACCTGAACCTTCCCTGCTGCAACTCGGGGCCATTCCCTCTCATTTCATAACAAATCTTCCCTGTGTAAAGTCCTAACTGTCCTCTGTCGAACAGCTAAACTGATTTTATAGACCAATAGTTCTATTCAAGCCTGGCAAAGTTAATGTAAGCATGCTGAATTTTTGTGTTGGTAACATTAATTAGACTCTTATTTTTTTCTTTTTAAGCTGATAAACAATCTTTTAGTAAATTCCTTTTTGTCAGGAAAAAAAACAACAGCACACACACAAAAAAACGAACAACAACAACAAAAAAACAACTCACTGTGTCAGGGAATTCAATATGTTTGTTGTGAGTAGTTCCGTTATGATTTCTCTCCTTATTTCAGACATAAAACAGAACAGCTGTATGTTGCATATCAGACAGAACATACACATGCATATAAATGCTTTCTATTTTAAGCCTTTGAATTTGCTGTCATGAACGGTAATGAGCGAACCTCAAATATTTTCAGGCACAATTTAGAGAGGGACCCAATGACTGAAATATCTAGGATCCCTTCCATGAAGCAATCTTTCCATTCAGCATTAATAAATCTGCTGCTGTAGTCCTTTATCTTCTTTCAGATGCCACATGATGGAGGGACTGTGGAGCAAGTCTGGAGGAGAGGATCAAAAAGAAGCAGAGGTCAAAGAAATATGATCTAGGAAGAAGCCCTTAACAGGGGGTGTTCAGCCCTCAGAAATGAAGACTGCCAGGGGACATGGTCACAGTCCTCCCATTCTGAAAAACCTAGTGCAAAAAAAACAAACAAAAAAACTACCCCGAAACCAAAGAGATTTGTCCTCCCTGAATACAGGGTGTATACTGGGGAAAGGTTTGTGGTGGAAAGGTGAGCAGCAGGCCAGATTTCTGGGGGCATTCTAGGAGGATACCATAACCATAACACAGTCAGGGGCAGGTTAGAAAAAAGATCTGTCAGCAATGGAGTAGTCATAGTTTGTCCTACTTTGGAGGTGCACTTGAAGTGCTTACAAACCTTTTGACCTTAACTGTATCCTCTTTCCACTTCTCTTTCCAATTCCCTCCCCAGTAATCTGTAGCCTGTTGCATTGCTTCCTACTGTAAGGCTGCTAAACAAATGTTTCTTGTCTTCCATAAAAAACACATTTATCAGCATGCTGCTCTTTCCCACTCCTTCCCCTTCTATTTTGCAATTTTTGCCTGTCCCTTATGGCTATCCATGATGATCTAATTGACAAACCAAAATAAACTGAAAAGATACTGTGTGAGGTGCCAAGTCATTTTTTGGTAGCCCACCTGTGCCTATTTGCCATTGCAATACTTGAATAATAAGCAAACTTACAATTTACTTTTTTGTGCTTAAATCCAAAATGATGGTTCAAAATTGATGTCAATGTCTCATCTGCAGCTGGATGCACCTGAGTTTTTTAACAGCTTGATGTTACATATTCCTAATGAGACTAATATTTTGCTTTCATTTCTTCCCCCATTTCCTCAGCTTTTTTAGTTATGGGGAAGTTGGAGCCAATTTCATGCTTATGTTATGGTAATCCCCAAACTGTTTCATGTAATCTAAATAAGCTGTCCTTAAAGGAGGGACAGAACTAGGATCTTTTCCAGACATTATCCTAATGGTCGAGCTTCTTTCAGCTATCTCCAGTTACTCCTCTTTGCTTCCTTTGTTACTCTTTGACTCTTACTTACTCTCTGGTTTGACAAATTTTATTCAGGGTGACAGAACTGCTAAAACATGGTAGATAAGTAGAGAGTGGTGGCTTTGAATATGAGAGGCAGAAGACAGATTTCAGGTGGGGTGAACTCTCTCACTGCTGAGTTAGTGCAGAGACAGAAGGGAAGACAACTGCTCCTCTGGCCGTCGTTTGAAGGGAAGGAATGAACACACATTATACTTTTGGTTTCTTGGTTTAGTCACAAGTCTGAGACAGTGGTGACAGTAATTTACATTCATAGAAATTTTAAGAACCGTAACTGGAGGAAGCCTCTTTTGGGAGAAGCAGTTCCACTACACCATATCCATTATTATTGTACCAGTGCTCAGTCATTACTGTCTCAAGCACTGGATGGAGGCCAACTCAATGATTCTGTAGCATGCTATAATCCTGGACCATATTGAATAACATCTGGGGTTTGATTAAAAGTATATTCAGTTACTTGTATACTTTCAAATACTTCTATACAGTGGATTTCTTGTAAACAGCTTAGTCCCACTTCCCAGGGCCTGTGCTTTGAGCTCCCACTGCATCCCATTTCCACTGCCAGTGCCACTACACAAGGATTGTGCCATTGGCCACACATTTACCAGGTGTTGTTTGCCAAGGTAGGTAAAACTACAAGGCAGATGCTGCTTATACCTTTTTTGCTCTATCTGCTCTAATTGTGAGGAAAACTAAAGACAAAGTCTTCAATATGCTGCACAATGCTTCTATAAATTATATTCCATTTGAAACAGCCAAGCAATTTTTACTGCCCATGTTTTATGTCATGCAGCCCTTTGAGACAAACCGGAGTGAGCTAAGACTGTTTTCGCAGGTGCTAAATCTGTGCTAATCACTGAGGGAGTAGGAAAGAAGAAATCTAAATTTTTGTGATTCTTGTGATTAATACACATGGATTTAGCATGATTGGACCTGCTGGCAGCCAACTAATGGACTGACTCTGTAGCTGCTGATAAGGAAACCGATTCCACTACAATCCAAGTACTTCATTACCTCCTGCTCCAAGCACACAGTATACATATTTTCTTAATTTTAAGGTTTAAAAAGTGTATGCTGTCTAAAGACAACAACGTTAGGTACAGCTATGTGTTCAGAAAATCCTAATGTGTTCCTTGGTTTTTCAAAGTACACTGAGATTATAGGACAGTTTTATTCTATCACAATTCCTTGCTGCCACACTGTCAAAAGGGAAAACTCACTGTATATTTGGTGGGAGGGAAAGAAGTCCATCCTCATTCTTCTCAATTAGCATATCATCGTCAATAACATTAGCTGGTTTAGTTAAATGCATGATTTGTGACTTTTATCTATCAACTGAAAAACAAAACAAAACAAAACAAAAAACAAACCCAAAAAGAGCCAAGACAATGTAGTCCTGTTTCTAGGCAGGTAGAGAAGGTGTGAGCCTGAGTGCAGTGGATTTGTTTTCTGTTTGATTTACTGACTTGCACAGAAACTTTGAATCAACCACATAACTCTTCTGTACCTGAGTTTCTCTTCTCTAGAATTATGAGAATAAAACTGTGGAATATCTTGGAAAGTTTCATACAGATTACAAAATAAAAGCAAAGTGATACCATTTCCATGGAAAGAGCTGGGGTTGGTTTACTGAACTCCCACAAGATATAGAGAGGGATCCTTCTTTTACAAATCACTTAGGTGATTTGTAATTCACTAATTGCAACAAAGCTGAGGTGAAAATTATGTGAAGTTTGTGAAGATCTAGTGTGACAGTGTGAAGAGAGACTGAGAAGATCAATTAGATTAGAGAGAAAATGAATTAAAACTAGATCTTGTTCTCCCTGTACTTAATGGCAAAACTTTCACTGACTTTATGGAGCATAAAAATCCAGATGTGGAGGTTGACTGGAAAGAACAAATGTAAGTGTACAAATAAATGGTGTGGAGTAAGTAAATCACATTTTCTTGTTCATTCTCACTTATGGTAAAGAAGTGGTCTATCAGTTAAACCACAATGCAAAAGCTTAAAGCAAACAGAGAAAATCCTGCCCTTATATAAAACCTTTTACAGTTCACTGTTACTTAGAGATCAATGGGATAAAAAGGAAGGAGATCTTTCATGGGTAAGAATATCCAAAATAACATTAACTAAAAATGACTAAAAACTGAGAAAATCAGCATGTTACAGGATATGATGTAAATACAAACAGCTTAGGGGTGTGTAGAAACTTCCCTCAAAGTAAATTGTTTATTCAGCAACTTCGTTTGTCTTGCCATTCTAAAGGTCAAAGCAGACACTTTCATTCCTCTCCTTTTTTCAAGCAACCTTGGAGAGCAATGGAGAGCAATGTTATTATTTTCTGTCTTTTTCAGGTAGTTTATGCATATTGGATTTATTTTTCCTTTATTGAGAGTGGGATGCATGGCACATATATATTAGAAATGTAATGATGGGAATTACTTACTATTTTTTTGTATTTCAATTGTCACTGTTTGACTCCTACACAAACCTTTAATTCTTAGACTAACTCTTCAAAGCTGCTGATTCATGTTTGTATCAAGTGAACTTACATCTTCCAAGAGGAGCTTCTTGAAGTTTGTGGGACTTCCATAGAACCAGGTATTTCCATATAACAACTGCTACAAGTTCTTTCTTGTCCCGGTTTCAGTTAGGACAGAGTTAATTTTCCTCCTAGTAGCTGGTAGGGTGCTATGTTTTGGATTAGGATGAGAAGAGCGCTGATAACATGCTGATGTTTTAATTGTTGCAGAGCAGTGCTTACACCAAGCCAAGGACTTTTCAGCTTCTCGCTCTGTCCTGCCAGCGAGCAGGCTAGGGGTGCAGCGGGAGCTGGGAAGGGATAGACCCAGGACAGCTGACCCAAACTGGCCAAAGGGGTATTCCATACCATCTGACGTCATGCTAAACAATATATAGGGGTGGCTAGCTGGGGTGGGGGGCCGGCTGCTCGGGGATAGGCTGGGCATTGGTCAACAGGTAGTGAGCAATTGCATTGTGCATCACTTGTTTCATACACATTATTATTATTAATACTATTATCATTATTATTATTATTATTATTATTGTTATTATTATTTTCCTGTCTTAATAAACTGTCTTTATCTCAACTCACAGGCTTCACTTTCCCGTTTCTCTCCCCCATCCCAGAGAGGGAGGGGGGAGGGTGAGCGAATGGCTGTGTGGTGTTTAGCTGCCAGCCGGGTTAAACCACAACATTTCTGTATGGGGATAATAACATCTGAATCAGACACTTGAGATAAAGAACAGGAAAACTGATGTGTCCACCAAAATATTTTTATTGTATTTGGATTTTTCCCTCTTTTAATTGCTCAATAATTTTTAAAAATAATTTCCCCTACAACATTTAACACAAAGAAATAGTTTTTCATGTGTAATTTGTACATTGAAGAGGATCAAACAAGATTTCTTTGGATGACATGAAAGGATAGCTATAATGTTTTGGAATTATATTTTTTAAAGCCTTATTGTGAAAGTTTTTGAATTATTTGTGTGGGAGGAGAAAGGAAGAGTAGTTAAACTATTAGTTAAAGTTAAACTGCTCAAGCATCTGTATTACACATTATTTATGTATTTGACAAAATTGTGGAACTCTTTGCCACAGCATCTGGTGAAGTCCATAAATATAACAAAAACCAGAGAGAAATATACTAAATTTGCTGGGGATAAATCAGACATTGGCTACAAAAGGCTGAAATCTACAGGTCTCATTCACCCACGTAATCCTGGAAGCTGGATCAGTGCACAAGATCAAGGATGGACATACTTACCATGTTGGACTCTTTCTGTAGGAGTCTGGCTGCTCTTGTTAGAGGAACTGCACTCTGCTAGAGACAGTATGGTCTGTCTTAACTTCTTATTCTGTGCAATTTGCAAGTCAGTTCAGAGCTGCATTTGCACAGGGATGTATACACAATTTATCTATCTATCTATCTATCTATTTATTTATTTTTCGGGGGGGGGTGTGGGTGGGTGGGGTGGGGTGGGGGTGTGGGGGGGAGTTGTGTAAGTGGCAGCAAATAATATCATAGTGGGTAATTTGGGTAAGGTAGAAAGCAATAGTAGACCTGAAGAGAAGGTGGCAACTCATATGAAGGTCTGAAATGATAGAGGGATCTTTAAAAAACTTGTTCACAGGTTTTGGACAAGGTCTCTCCTTCCCTCTTTCTTGTCCTCATCAACAGGTTGGAGAGTTGGGCAGTCTTTAAAGGAGAGAGGATCAAATGCACAGAGGAAAAGAGACAAAACAACACAGAGAAAGCATGCTGTGCAGAATTTCACACATGAAATACACGCTGAAACATTGGATGTAGCAGAAACACCTTTTTCTTTAGCTGGAGATAATGGCTGGTATTAAAGTGAATGCATCCAGTCCTAGAAAGTGTAAAACAAAACTAAGGACAATGATTTTCAGCAAGCACTGAAACAGAACTCTAGCAGACAGAACACTAAAAAACTAAAGTTTAATCAGAAAGTAGATGTGGAAGAGAACTTCACATAAGTTGCTCCATTGTAACTGGTCCTATGGAAAATCATGCTGGTAGTCAGGGTTTTTTGACAACTATAGACAAAACACTGCCTCTCTGTCTGTAATTTAGATTGACTGTTACTTTAGATCCTGCTAAAAATGTGGAGATTACCAACTGAGCATCCAAAAAACTGTTTTGAAAGTGAAGGCACTGCTTAAAAGTGATTCTAGTACCTGCAATTTGTTTTCACATAACTCCGTTCATTAACAAAAAGAGAGAAGAAAACACTTCTTTGGGTTAGAAATAACAGGACACAGTACACACCAGGAGACTGATTTTGCAATCCTTGTGAAAGCAAATTCTTCACTAAAGCTGTGTGAGTATGTTGAAGATTCCAAGTCTATATCTTCAGGAAGAATTAGAAAAGCAATGGATGATCCAGATATAAACGTTCCTCAGTGAAATTCTCAAGACAGAAATAAGACAGCCAAAATGTTCATAATTTTTTACAAATGGTCCCACAGGTAGTTCTTAGTTTAAGATTTAAATCCAAGCCAGCATGAGTATGTGAGCTGGCCTGTACAAACCTGCTGAAATTCCACTTAGTCCGGATGTTAACCACTACACCTGGCCAAGTGTAGGGTGCTTCATTCAGGAAAAAACAGATAGGCCTAATTCAGACCCACTTCTAGAGCGAGTTTATTGATTGTCCTTGTTTCTAGGGGTTATATATGGGAAGGGTAATAAAAAAACTGTGGGGAGAAAAATAACATATACAAGATAGTCTGTATTATTTGTGAGGAAAACAGGTAGTGAAACACGAGCTCATCACTTCTTATACTTACAGTAGTGCAGTTGTGATGTGCTGCTTCTCTTCTTTCAACAGTAATAATAAAAAGTTAAACTGAAATACATGTTCTGACTCTGGTACATCTTGCTGGTGTACTAGTTTCACAGTGGCACAACTTGTATGAGTCATCTGGGATCAAAGCTGGCCTCCTGACCAATTCCGTCTTCTCATCTCCATTATCTACTAAAACGAGCTGCTTGCAACTCAGACTTAAACACTGCAAAATTTGATAAATGAGCTTTAACCTCAGGTCTCTTGCTAATTAGGATATCTGAAACTTGTTTCAGTTAACACAGTCATCTTCTGAAGGTATTTGGGGACTATGTTTCATTCCAGGAAATATTAATTAATTCAATGCCTAACTACTTGGAGGGTAGGGCCCACTGGCCATATGATGGAAGTACAACAACTTTTCTTATAATAAAGCTGTCCTTTAGCATTAGTAGAACCAAGCTCAGATTCCTAATGAAAAATAATGGGGTTATTGTTCAGAAGCATTTAATTTTAAGAGGTATTATACTCCATTATGACAAAATCAGTTTTCCACTAGTTAAAACCAAAGTCCCATCAGAGCCCTTGCACTGATACAGGCAGTGCTAGTGTAATGCATGCGTTAAAGACTGAGACTCGGAATATAGGTCCATGAATAAGACTGCACAAGGTAAATTCATGTGAATTCACAGTACACAATTCACTGCCCATGTGAGAAATTCCAACTTGACCTGCAACACTACAGAAGCCCTGGGAACAGGAGTGGGACTTATGATCATGTTTAACTCAATATGCCATTCTTTGCCCCGAGGAGATATTTGCGTGTGAACTCAAATTTTCCCAGCCTGGCCATGATTTACAGGTTTCTCAAAGGGAACATTGGCTCTAGAAAGAGGAATAATTTTGGAATCCATTTGCTATAGGATGGAACTACAGACCGGTAAGCCTCACCTCTGTGTCTGGCAAGATTGTGGAACAGGTCCTCCTGGAAGCAATGTCAAGGCACATGCAGGACAAGGAGGCAATCCAAGGCAGCCAGCATGGCTTCACCAACGGCAAATCGTGCCTGACCAATCTGGTGGCCTTCCGTGATGGACTGACTGCATCAGCTGATAAGGGAAGACCAAACGATATAATCTACCTGGACTTCTGCAAGGCCTTTGATACTGTTCAACATCACATCCTGATCTCCAAATTGGAGAGAAATGTATTTGAAGGATGGGCTGTTCAGTGGATAACGAATCAGCTTGAAGGCTGAACAGGGAGAGTGGTGGTCAATGGCTCCATGTCCAGGTGTAGGCTGGTGACAAGTGGAGTCCCTCAGGGGTCTGTCCTGGGACCAGTACTTTTTAATATCCTAACCAATGACGTAGACTGTGGGAGAGAGTGCACCCTCAGCAAGTTTGCAGATGCCACCAAGCTGGGCGGTGCAGTTGGTACAATAGAAGGAAGGGATGCCATCCAAAGGGACCTGGACAAGCCTGGCAAGTGAACCTAATGAAGTTCAAGAAGTTTAATTGCAGGGTGCTGCACCTGTGCTGGGGCAATCCAAGAGACGAGGACAGTCTGGGAGAAGAACTCATTGAGAGCAGCCCTGCAGAGAAGGACTTGGAGGTTCTGGTGGATGAAAGGCTCAACATGAGCCAGCAGTGTGTGCTTGCAGTCCAGAAGGCCAACTGCATCCCAGGCTGCACCAACAGAGGGGTGGGCAGCAGGTGGAGGGAGGTGATTGTGCCCTTCTGCTCTGCCCTTGTGAGGCCCCACTTAGAGTGCTGTGCCCAGGTCTGGGGCACTCAGCACAAGAAGGAAGTGGGTCTTTTAGAGTGGGTCCAAAGGAGGCCACAAAGGTGATCAAGGGCTGGAGCACCTCTGGTATAGAGACAGGTTGAGAGAGAGCAGGGTCTGTTCAGCAAGGAGAAGGCTCCACGGTGACCTCATTGCAGCTTTTCAATACTTAAAGTGAGCTTATAGAAAAGATGGAGAGTACCTTTTACATGGGCAGATATTGGTAATACAAGTGGGAATGGTTTTAAACTAACAGAGGGGAGATCTAGATTAGGTGTTAGGAGGAAATTCTTCACTCAGAGGGTGGTGAGGCACTGGAATAGGTTGCTCAGAGAAGCTGTGGATGCTCCATCCCTGCAGGTGTTCAAGGCCATGATGGACGAGGCCCTGGGCAACCTGATGTTGTGGGTGGCATCCCTGCCAATGAGAGTGGGATTGGAAGTAGATGATTGAGGTCCCTTTCAACCTAAGCCTTTCTATGATTCTATATTTCTATAAAGGGGAAGAGTTCAGATGATATTCTACATATGGAGGATTTATAATTTAATACCAAATTTAACTATCTGAAGATATTTGATGTTATGGGGAATTTTGATTTAGAAGAATGATCCAGGAATGCACTGAAATAACGAGAGCATAATATAGTTATTGCAATATAGAGTGGGATCACAAAAAAAAATGTGATTCCCATCAGGAGTGTCCATATTCTCACCATGCTGATGCTGGGCACCCCTAGTCGCTGGAAAGGAATACATGGGTTGAAGGCAGCTCAAACTCATTGCTTTTTTCAAAGTTTATTGTGCTGGTTGTTCACTTTTTAAACTCTGTGTTGGGCTGAGCCATGTATACCTCATGCTTGTCTGGCTCCCCCAGGAAGACATTCACACTTGATTAACTTGGAGAAGACCATTTACATTACCAGTTGACCTACTCACCTGTTGTAATATATCGAGAAAAAAGTCTAGCTTTGGTCTGAGATCAGTTCAGCTTTCTTTGCAACAGCTGTGGTCACTCCTTACATGTTCCCTCAACCCCTTAAGAACATTGCCAGTGCCCCTCTCCTTAGAGACCTCTTCCACTGAAGGGTTTGTTCATCGTTCACATGCCCAAGAGCTGCTGAACACATCTGAGGAGGGAGAGCCTTGAGTGAGCTGTGGCACACTTCTCAGGGGACATCTGGGGCAGTGGACAATGTGCAGTGGTGTTGGCAGGGAGCTGGCTATGGGGCATGGCCTAAAGGTTTAGGCAAAAGAAGACAACTTGCTGCCCTTGATGCTAAGCTTTACCACCATGTCTCCAACTTTACCCAGCAGCAAATGGGAGGGTGAAAGATTCCCTTTTTCAGCCAGGGAAGAACCAGCTTAAATCACCTCGTTTTATTCCAAACATGTGCAGCCATGGTTGCGATAGAGCAGCTGTTGCACTAGAAGTTCACAGGAAAGTCTACCTGATGATAATTTATTCATACGCTCAGGTCTTCAGTTGTCAGCGTCCTGAAGTTGAAGATCAAAACCACTTAATGTTGTAAGTGTAACATTTCCGTCAAGTTAAAAGTGCATGTTGAGGTGTATAAGATTCTTGCTTTATTTGCTTACTTGCCTGCTACTGTTAATTAGCATTATTAAGTAAATGGTCACATTTAAATCAGCAGAGAAATAACTTAAACGCTTTCTCTGAGATGGCCATTTAAACAAAAATTCAAACTAGAAATCAGAAAAGGAGTTATTTCTTTAATCCTTTTTATGAAATTTTAATTCCTTTCAGCCACTTAGGTGGAAGCCAAATTGTAAGTGCTTAAAATAATACAAAGCAGATTAAACACAATTTCTTTCAAATCTATATACTTTAAAGAAAAATCTCTTTTAACTCTATCTATGAGGAATCCTCTGCATCAGACATCTTTCTTGTTTTTGTGCAGAACTGGTGAGCTTATTTTCAAGTGACCCTTAACTTTGTTAAGGATATGAAGGTAATTGGATAATACACTTACCATTCAGTAAATTGAGAAATGCATTTTAGCTGTGTAAATATGGCTGACTCAGCGCTTGCCTCCCCAGTTTAATAGCCTTTTCACTTGCAATAAAAAAAGGGAAGCCCTGTTTTCGTATTATACCATAACGGACCTCTTGCAGTTGATTTGAAAACATGAATCGGAGAGCCTGTTGCCAGGGGGGACCTCCACCACCAGCCCTGTCACCACTGTCCGGGGATGCCAGGAATGCCAGACGAGCCACGAACATGATTTACTAAGCCAGACCTGCCCCTGTGTTGCACGCCAGATGAAACACGTCTGGAAGTCTGCCCACTGGAAAGACAAGAATGGGCATAATTTAATGCCAGAGATTTTTTTGGGAACAGGCCCAAAAACATCTTCTGTGGGAGGAAATGAGAGAGGAAATGGCTTGTTATTCAGAAGAGAGAGAGAAAGAGAGAGAAGTGAGCTGTGAAGGTGAGGATGTGGCTGGCAAGGAGGAGAAGGTTCATGCACAATATGTGGGGAGGAAAAGCGCTGTTGGAATAGGAAATATCAATAAGCCAGCAAAGATAAGGAGGAAGCAAGGCCTGCTTGGATGGTAAACAGTTCACCATGGAAAAGTTCAGCCTAGCCAAGAAAAATAATTTACAGATAATTAAAGGAAGGGGCTAGCACAAATATGAGAAAAACTACAAAACCTTAAAGCAGACCTAAAAATTGCATTAACCTTACGATTCAGCATATTACAAATGACAGCAAACAGGAAAAGGAAAGGCAGACATTCATTCCCAGACAACCTATCTTTTAATAAGCGTTTTCAGACATTTTTTTTTTTTGTGTTGGTTTAAGCAATAGAAGTTACTTTCAGCCCAGAACTGTGTTGCAAATCATTTGGTGCTGGAAAGTACCACTTACCAGGAAAAGCTGTCAAATACAACTGGTTTCAGGGACCCACATTCAGGGAAGCAGCAAAGTACCTTAAAACCATGACATTTTTATGTAGAGACTCAGAAAGAGACAAAGTCATTTAGGTATTAAGGAGAGAAAAATCTTGCCCAGAAATAGATGTTCCAAGTTAACATTAAAATATCGTGGGGAAGCTTGAGGTATTGTACCTGATTTGAAAATGAAACTGTTCTAGGATTTGATTCTCTGGTGTCCCTTCTCAAGTACTGAAAATTGCAAAAATTGCAGGCAGAAAAAAATAGGGTTTCATTAAATCAATTTGAAAAAGGCTGAAATGGAAGGAAGGAGTGCCAGGAAGTAAGCTAGTGAGCTTTGTACGTCTCTACACTTGCTATATTGTGTAATGACTACTTTATAGGAAAAAAATGCTTTTACTGTAGCAAGTGGCATGAAACAAGGTGGTTGGACTCAGCACTGCTGCTCTGTCACTGCCCAGTGGGCAAGTCCAATCCTTTTGCATCTAGAAAGTCTCCCAGAAGAAATAAATATCTTCATGCAGGACTCCCTTAGGACACTATGAGAGTTAAGCAGAATCGTTTTCCTTTCCACGAAGAGGATTTCCTGTTGTTCACTAAAACACCAGGAGAATAAGCATTCTTACAACATTTTAACAGGAAATAACTACAGAGGCAATTTCTGTTAATTTCAACATATTGCAGGGTAACGAAGATCTGCAATGGTTTGTGGGGCTGGATATATATATACATACATTTTTTAACACAACTTTTGACATGGAAAAATATACTATTAGCAAATGGATCTCTCTTCCTACACTTTCAGATTCCATTGGTGCTTAAAGGAATGTTTAATTCTTTTACCTCTGGGGGATGAGGATAAAACCATTTTCTGACACACACATCATTTTTTCTGACATGTTAAAAAATGTATGGAAGAAAATATGAGTGTGGGTAAGTCAGTATCTTACCTAGCATGCCCCAAAAGCAAATGTAATTGATAATTTCCTGCTAAATTAACAGGATACAGTGGCTTATTTTTTGCATGTTGCAGAGGGAAGTCTTGGTTTCATTAATACTCATTTACTACTGGTGTATATATGCTTGAGTTGCTTCACAACCCTCTTTCCTGTTCCCTAGGATGATAGCTAGAGGCAATCAAACAGGCGCCCATAGTACAACGCCCCTTTGAACAATGTTCCACAGAGAAGACATCTGTTGTGCATACAATCCGTCTTTCAAGAACTAAAAGAGGTGTTACCAACATTTCACTTCCTCATAGAAGTCTCTAGGTTCCTAAATTCCACATACATGCCATCATAAATAGTATAGTTTTCTTTGTGAAGACACACAGCTTGATTTGGGTATTAAAAGCATCTTGAAATTCATACATCCGGTATGGATAAGATATTTCTTCATCTGTAGGGCCTATATAAATATTGTTGTAGGGGAGATTCAGCTGAACCAGCAACTGGGAAAACTGAGTCCACTGAAGGCACATGTATTTCTTGTTTCTTGGCTATAATATTAATAAGTGAGGTGTGAAATTCCCCTTTCATGACATGGTATTTGCAAGTAACTCAAAGCAAAATATTTGTGCTACATTCTGTTCACCTTACTCACTCCATTAGTCCTACCACCTTCAGCGAGGCTATTGCTGTGCATAAAACAAGCTGGATTTGGCTCCTGATTCTGCTTCAGGCAGTTTGGTTTACACAGTGATGGACTGGGAAGATAGATGCTTATGATAACTTTAAATTGGGTCTAATTTCTCCTGGCTTAACTTCTGCTAACTTTCAGGTTTGGGTTTCATGGTGCTGTAATTTTGTACAAGTGACAGCTATTGCTGCACAGCAGCCTTCTCCAGAGATGGATTCACCAGGAAGAGCACAACATGGTGAGGAACACCAGTCACTGCACCCAGGGCTGTGCTGCAGGGCTGCAGAGCTGTGCTTGGTCCCCGCCGATCACTGCCTTCTCCCTCCTAACACCCTGGCACACAGCTGGTCCTTTCTGCTCTTCTCTGCAGACCTTCTCCATTTCTGCAAAGGAAGAGAAGTCATGCAAAAACTGGGAAGTCTCCCAGTTCCCAAACTCTTATGTCAGCTCTGGATGCAGCTCAAGTGCAGGGGATGGGTGATTCAGGAAGGGATGGAGGTTCACAGGGGGTCTGTATCTGCTGGCATGTTTTTGTCTCTGGAGCTGTGACCGACTCCCTCATCTCTGAGAGGCATCGGAGGAGTGCCACTTTTCAACCGTCCTCAGGTTTACATCCTTAGCTACCTGAAGACAAATGAAACACTGCTTGACCACTTAATTTCTGCAGGTCCAGTGGTTAAAGGATGTTGTGGCAATATTTAGGGGACTGCAAGCCAAGAGAAATTGGAGAAGCACAGAGATTTAAATGAGCAAGAGGGAAAATAACACTTTATGCAGCCTGTCACTGGCAGAGAGCCGTGCATTTGCAGATGAAGTAGAGAACAGTGGCCACTCGGTGAGTCCTGCACCCAACATTGACCACTGCCAGCACAGCTGCGTGCAGAGAGGCTAGTGAAGACTGAAAGCATTAAGCTATGTGTCTCGTGAGGAGGGAGCATTTGCTTCAGAAAGGGTGCAGCCTTCTTGTTATATAATGACTTTAAAAAGTTTTTAACCCTTGTGTGTTTCTGCAGCATCTCAACCTAACTTGCCAAAGATTTCTTTCATTAAGGCGCTTTCCAATACTAATCTACTTAGTCAATATCTCGCAGTTCTGCATATGTATGTGGGGTTTGTAATTTTATCTTTAAGTACGTACAGAATTTATCCTGGCTTTGCTGTCGCCATGCTCCTCTCTCCATTTCTCAGCAGAGTGGCTCAGGCGGGTGCCTGCCGCTGGGGCAGGCTGCGATAAGTGCAGTGCTGCTGAGCCTCTAAGCCGGTGCTGCACAGAGCAGCTGCTCGGGTAGGCCACGGCCGCCGCGCAGCCAGAGGCATCATTATCATAGTGAATACGTGCAGATCTTGAGCAGGCTGACAGCACTGGGTTTACCAACCCGAGCTAAAACATGCCGGGTGGATGCTGCGCTGGACTTCTGAAATGGAGGTGCCACAGCATGCGCCTACGTTGGCTGGGTCAGCAGCACCTTCACAGAGCCACATCCCAGCCCAGTCAAGCTCCTTCAGGCCTCCGGGCTGGCAGCTTGTCAAGCCCACAGCGTTTGGTGGTGGCTGCTGGTAATGTTTTTGTTTGTTTTATGAAGAGTTTCGCTCGGATGCTTTGAGGAACCTTGGTGGCACTTAAGTGAGCGCAGCTCAGGGTGGGAAATGAAAGTCGGAGCACCAAATGGCCAGGGTGTGCCAGCAGCCCGCAGGTTCGGAGGGTTCAGAATGCCAAGGCGACACTTTAGCTCGTTCACTGCAATAAGAAATAACTTGCAGATCTAATCTGAATGCAGCGTGCTGAAATGCTAATGTGCCTTCGGGTCTGAGGAATTCACAAAAGAGTGCTCCCGGCATTGTGTCGGCAGTGACATTACCTACATTATGATTTTCACAAACACATCCAGGGGAAAAAAAAAACAAAAACCAACACAACACAGATGAACTGATTTTTCCTTTTAAACAGGAACAGGCTGTACTTACTTATTACAAGTCTATAGGCATATGAATAATCTTCATCCTCTGATTCCATATGCACTTTAGTAATCCCCATCTCCTCTGCTCTTTGAGCTGGCTGAGTGTATGCACTGTGAGCAGAACACGTACCCTCCCTACCACCTGTGTTTCTCCAATTTGCATGTCGAAACTAGCCATCTAAATTCATATTTAGACAGCCACTTTCCAAAGCCTTAGAGCCTCTGAAAAATAGTTCTGCAAGTTTGACACTACATTTGTATGTGTTCCTCAGAAATAATAATCAAAAATGCACCATATTTGAGGTAAAAATATGAACTTGCCTGGCATTACTTGTCACTGCTGGCTTCTCTATGGACCATCTCATGGTGAGGAGAAAAAATGAAACAAATAAAACAGAAATAAGTATCTATGATATGGGTATTAATTAACAACCCTCCCTGAATGTTGCCTGTCTGCTTGTGACCACATCCCACTATAACCATTCATGGGAATAGGTGCAGTTTTGGGGCACAAAAGGGGAGATGGTTCTGGAAGTCCAGACATCCTACGTGACCCTTGTATGAAAGGGAGACTACCAGACTCAGAAGTCAGAGCCTACAGTGGCCACATGCTGGGGTGACCCCTTAAAAGCTCCAGGAGGACCAGTAACAAGTGGGGTCTTTATGCGAGCAAGCTGCCCTCGTTCTTAATGTACACACACAGAGCCCTGGGCAGGGGGATCTTCTCCCCTCCAAAGGACTTTCTGTTGCACAAGCTCTTTTAGCAGTTTTTAAACAGGGAGGGAAATATAGTCTGCTTGTCAAACACCAACTGGACATACGTAAAATGCACTCAGAAGTCTTTAAAGATTCACTGTATTTTATAAAGGATTTAGTTTCACACTCTCTGCAAGGTCAAAAAGCAACATCAAAAGAGAAAGCTCCTTCTGGGATCGTGTCTTCTGCATTGAGCATTACCACACGCAGGCAAATAGTGGGTGACTCATACCTGCTGTTTATTGACACTAGGTTAAACTTCGAACATAAATTACGTCAATCTGCTCATGTAAATTTTCCACAAATCATGGCTGGGTTGAGTTATATGGCACACTTTATTTTCCCCAACTGCAGGTATATTTGAATTCAAGTAGGCTGTCAAGTAAATATTTAAAGGTGAAGCATATAAATGAAGACAAAGAACAGCCACTAAATGGTGATGTTATGGTCTTTTTTCATGGCTTAAGAGCTGCAGGATTATCATGCAAATATGAAAGAATATCTTGATTAGAAATAATGCATGCCACCATACAGTATCATGAGCAGTAAGTAAAGATACACCATTTAAAGAAATTATAGTTTTAAAATTTGAGGTCAAACACTTTTTAATTAGATATTGTTTTCTTTTCTTCCAGACCATGATTATATAATTATTATTCCAGGATATTATGAGTGCCAGAAGATGCAAAAGAATTAAGAATCAATTAATTATTAATACATTGTAATAATTGTGCAAGATTGTGGAATACTGAATGTAAAGAATAAGAATTGGCAAGGAATAATGATGGAGAAGAAATTGTTAAAAAATAAAGTGCTTTTTGTTGTTGTTGTTGGAGACTGATTCTTTTTTCCTTTTTGATCATAGGCTAAGTTACAACCATCTGTCTGTTTCTGCATCTATCTAAATATGTGCCTGAATATATTTTGGGGGGTTATGTCTAATTTGCCAGGCCAGCAGAAAGCCACATTCACTCAAGATGCATTCACTTTTTAAAGCTTCAGATAAAGGGGTCAAGGTCATAGCTCAGCCAGCTTGTAGAATACGAATTGAATCACAGTAACTTTCCCAAGTTGAGAAATGTAGGCAGGAGTTCTGCTCTGTGATTCATTTCTTTTTAAGCGCATTCAGTTCTATCTCAGGCTTGAGAATATTTTTAAGCTTTCCCTTTGTTTTAGAAACTTCCTGAGCACAACTTTGTGTTAGCACTTAGAAAACAGGAATATGTTGTGTTTAAAAGTGCTACTTTAGGTTTTGAGTCCCTGGGTCTCTATTTCAGGTGATCCAGGGAAAAATGCTCTCACAGAATTTGGAGAAAGGACAATCAGTCAAATTACATATAAAACTCTTCTGTTTCCAAAGGAGAAAGGAAGTGTGTCTCTTAATAAGTATTGCTGAGAAGTCTAGCATAAACAAGGACTTTGGAAAACTCGTGCAGAGGTAAATTCTTACCTGGTAGCCAAAAGGTTTTCTTTGCATACTGTATGGTAGAAGATAAGAATCAATTTTCAGCTCAGAAAAAAACATTTCTTAATATTAAAAGCTATCATTACCAAAGATGAAGTACTTAAGTATTTATATAAAAGTTGTAAGCCTTGTCTGTAACTTAGTCAAATATATCACCTTTAGTTAGAAAAATAATTACAGAGATTAAAATTTCATCTTTTTTGAAGTGCATCAGTTGGAGGTCATTCCAGGTGCATGGCTGAGGTATCTAAACCTGCTTTCTTTGAAAAAAATCCTAGCACCAGCAAACAGGAAACGCAATAGACAAGAAGTCCTGAGATTTTAGTGACAGAGAAACTGCACAGGGTGCAACATAATTTCCAAGGCATTCTATCCCTAAAGTTCCAGGCAGACCACAGGGAATAAGTAAAGTTGGTTTTGGCCTCATGAAGTGATAGTATAAAGGACTGGGAAAATTTCCTGTTCACCAGAGGCCCACGGGACACAGAAGTACAACATGGAATTAGGCAAATTTAAAGGGCATGTACCATGCATTGTGCTATGCCATAGAAAACTCAAGAAACAGTGTGCATTACTGCTGCCTATGCTCAGCGTCGATAGCATTTTGGCTCATGAGCGTGTCTGCGTGCCACACCGTGGTACTAAGCAGACACATCTCTGAAGCAGTACTTGTGTTACCGTACCTTGTCAGAAGTGGCTTGGATATCTCTGCCTAACGCAGAGCTGTTTTATTGGCATTGTCTGAAAAATACTGTAATTGTTTGTCAATAAAAACATGTCGCTACAATTATTTGCAGAATCCACAGCTTAGCGACAGCCAGTACCCCAGAATATGTCGTATTCGACTGCAGCAAATTTGTCAGGAAAGGAGCATTTCAGTGCTAAACCCCATGAAACACAAGAAGCTCCAAGAATAAGCCTTCTACTGTGCGTGTAATTATTTTGGTGTACAGTTTCAGGTGATTTGCCAGTGAAATTTTGGCACCAAAAAGACCAGTGGTTTTTAAAACTCTAGAGCAGGGCTGGTAGAAGTATGTCTTAAAAAAGAAGAATGTAATCAGCTCAGCTGCAAAGCTCTTTGTTCACCGACTACTACATGACAGTTTCTTCTCTTATAAGAAATCATAGCAACTGAATGCAAGATGCTATTTTTATTTTTCCAAATGAAGCATAATTATTCAGAACATTTTCTAAAAGAGCACTTTATAACGTAAGAAAAATGTAATGCAGTAACAGCATAATATCTTAAGATATTCTTTCATTCTGAGTAGTACTGCCTCTGTGTATATTCAGAATAACATTAAGCAGAAATATAAACAACTCACAATTGTGTTTCTGGGAGGTAAAAGGACTCAGGGACCTAAGAAAGACCAGAAAGTACTCCAAGATCACCCTGTAACTCCTGCGAGGCTTTTGGGTATGGGATGTTAGCCTGAGACTTCATTACCTTGCTTTATAACTCTGTTATAGCCCACATGCCAAACAGCACTAGTTTAGTTTCGATATACACATTTACGTACTTCTTTGGAAATTGTTACTTCTTTTATTTGCCAAATTGGGGAGCATTCCAAATTATGTGGCATTTGTTTCATATGTTCAACCTCTGTCTACATTTGCTGCTTATATTTACAGTCTGTTTCACAGTGTATGCTGTTGCTTCAACATTTTATTTAGCAAAATAGAAATAGAGGAACAAATAAAGGCACCAAATGTGACGTATAGCCAGAAGGCTTTGACAGAAATAACAGCAGGGCTACTTCATCTTTACAGCATTTGATTTGGTGACATTGCAACTGACAAGGTTTATGCTTTGAGCATTTAATTCTGCAATTTAAAGTACAATTCAATACAACATAAAAAGGAGGAATGTCCTGAATTGGACATTCACACACACGTGTGAATTGGACGTCACACACACGAATCCAAAAGTTTAAAGTGATGTAAACACTAGTGTACTTGATTGTGTTTTTAATTTTAGTATTTTATATGCAAAGCTGCTACCTGTACTTAAAAAATAGTGATAGTCAGGTACTAATATATATTGCAGATGTCTAAAACTTAAGTAATAATTCATAATACAATTTTTTATTGACAGATCATGGTAACTAGGATTTTAAATTCTTGGTAATTTCATAAATTATACTGAATTTCAGAAACAGATCAAAGCATAAAATTCCTAAGTCATTCAGAAATAATAGAAAAATCTATTTTGTCAAGGAATCTTTGTCCAGCGTATTATGATATTAAGGTTCATATGCAAGATTATAACCTACACATTAGAAAAGGAAATATTAAATTAAATTAAATAAAGCCAACTAATATGAATGTTACAGGTCAAAATCTCTTAGCAGCTCTTTGAATATAGGGGAGAACTATGACCTCCTCATTGTTATCTGTGTTTCTCTTCAGGGATACAACATTTTGTCACATTAGCTTCCAATTAGTTACACATATGGTGAAAAATTATTATTCTCACACACCACAGTTCCCACCTCCTTTTAGAAGCCATTATTATTATTATTATTATTACATGTGGTTTTACTTACTGCCTCTGATAATGTAGAACCTGATGCTATAAAAACAAAATGCGTGGACAACATTAAAAGGTTTGCCTGCAGCATATTATGAATAGAGAGACAGGGATGATTGACTGGAAACAACAAGGCAATGACCTAACTCCTCTGTAAGAGCAATGTCGGTCATGAAGGAAGAGAGCAGGGCAATACTTCTAACCTGTTATACCCCATGGTGTCTCCACTGAGATCTAATGGCCTTGTTTTACCAGGTGTATTGTAATACCATTTAAAAAAATCAGACTAATTAGAGTTACTCGTAGTTGAAGTTGGTACAGGATAAAATTAAAATCCAGACTACAGAAGGGCTGTTAGAGTAAAACCCAAATTACATACCAGAAGCAGCAATTTCACTACTGGTTGTTATGTCCTTGCTATTGAACTCTGCAGATCCTAAGTAACAGGATATCTGGACACTGAAGGTGTCTGAGCTATAGCAAATAAATGAATTTACCAAAGGTGAATTGGTTATATCCTCTGAGTGCACCTACCTTGTGTCAGCTGCTGTGTGGGAGTTTATTTATTATTAAATTCCTTCACCTTTCTGATATGGGTAGTAGGTATGGTCATGTTCAGTTGATCCTAAAAAGGATATTGTGGAATTGCACGTCAGTTTGGAAAAAATAAATTTTTTGAAGTGCAAAAATGGTTAGGCTTATTTACCTTAGGCAGGAGATGCATGAGGAGAGACACTGTGCAAGCCTACAAGACAACAAATGCTTTAGAGCATACAGATCTGTGCACTCCACTCTTTCTAGTGCATCAGGAAAGTGTGAGGAGGCATTCAATGAAACCAAAAGGTGGAAAACTCAAGAGTGATGAGTGAAAATAATCTTTCACATAAGGTTTAGAGAAACTGTGAAACTCCTTTTCACAGAGACTCTTGGAGGACAAGAAAGTAATAGGATTTAAAAAGGATTATACATTTATATGCATATCTGGAGGAGTCAGGGGTGTAATTAAAGATACCAAACATTTTGGAAGGGCTATATTAAGTCTTGCATTCAAGTCTTACACCAGCCTCTAATAATGAATGTATTTCTACATGGATCCTCGCAGGCAAATATAGACTTGATCTGGTGGCAATGGACATTAAAGAGCTTCAGGTGCTGCAGCACTCACCCAAGACAGGGAGCTTGAGGAGAGCTGTCAGCTTGCAAAAAATGGTAGAATATAGAGATCTAGGCGATCTTCTCCTGCTTATTTAACTATGGTGCAGCTCTTGACCACCTAAGAGAGATACGGAGAGCCTGGGTACTGAGTGTTAACATTCCTATTCCTGACAACATGTTTTCACATACATGAGTCCCATGACATTGGGTTTCGGCACCTCTGCAAGGTGAATGCAAAAGCAGGATTACTTCAAGAAAGCTCCCAAAGCTCCTGCCATATTATGTTTGTTTTTTTTCTCTGGGTTTTAGCAAATTTATTAATGTTCCTTTTGCATGTTGCTGTGATAGTAAAACATCTGCTGTGGTAAACACTACATATTAAAAAGTGGGCCTAAATTTTTCAAAATGAAATTAATATTTAGTTGCTTCTATATTTTCAGAGGGTTTTTCCAAGGCTATTGTATATTCAAGAAGAGCTTTTTCTCTCTCCAAACTGATACAGCTATGTGCTTGACAGCAAAGAAGAAATATGTTTAGACAGAGATGAAAATAAGTAATCTATAACTTGTTCTCTAGGTTTGGTTATATGACTACTGATGTTCTTTCCAGCTGACTATTGTAGTGTCACACTGAGGATGGATGTTGTTTTGTTTTTTTTGTAGGTGGCAGGGAGTGACTGTTTGTTTCTCTGTGCCATCCGTGTCTCTCACTGTGGCTTCACCTGGGCAGTGCATGAGCTGGGATGGGGAGCAACCACGCTTGCCCCTGCCATGCTGTTAGGGGTGTGATAACCCATGGCAGAGGGAAGGTTCTTATTGCAATGTCTGTGTCATCTGTACTGTACTTGTTGGCTGAAGATAAGAGATGGTCTCAGTAGTACATTCTGGAGTCTAAGCAAGTGAACTGTGTTTCAAAAGCTAGAAGTAGTGTTTCCCTGTGCTGTTTGCCAAGCTCAGTTCTCTGTGATACGCAGAATGTAGTTCTTGGTCATATTTTCAAAGGCTATTGCAGCATTTAGGATCTTTTCTTCCCTGGTCAGTTTTATGTCCATGCTTCAGACTCCTACATTGTCCATTGTCTTGGTCCCATAACAAGAAGGCAACCCAACCTTGTACCACATACTAGCATTAAAATGTCACCAAGTCCCCATCATACTGCTACTTTCATAATAGTTCTGTATTGCAGAATTATATAATTTCATTCCATCACTGAACAAACAACTTGATAAAGTGGTATTTAAGAATTATATAATAAGTATGCACTGAGATAGATGAAGATTTTAAAACAGACATCTTAATATACAAATGATAACATAAAACATGAGGGCTTCTTTGGTGGGATTCATTTTCAGAGAAATAAACCAGAAACTGTACTAGTTACAGTGCAAATTTATGTGTTATATTGAATTTTGGCCATTTTACAGTGCATTCAGATCAAGTTTCCAGCTTTGACCTGGCTAGGTTAGGATAGCTCAATGGTTATAATATTAACATACTCCTTGTATTCTGTTCCTGGAACTGCTACAGCCTCTGTGTATAACCTGGGGTAAATCTCTCAGCTAATCTGTCTTTCACTTCTTCATCTATGATTTAGGAATAGCAAAACACTTTTACTTCACAGAGATACTGCATGAACACACATATATAAATGACCACATATCATCTAAATACCACAGTAATTGGGAGCAAAACAACTACTGGAGTCATATTCACCCAAATCTGCTGCTTTTTTTGTCCATGATAGGAAGTCAGACAGCAAGGTCTAAGTATCTCACAACAGAAACATCACAGAAGAAAAGATGTTCAGCACCCTTCATGGAGAATGGTGGCAGAGGAAGACAAGGGACTTTCTCTCTGCTGCCACTTAAATGCAACTCAAGAGAAGGCCATAACTGCTGCAGTACAAACCAGAAGACGCTGAACAGCCAATGGCTCTTCCACGCTTGCCTAGATGACACCAACCATCAGAGCTACTGAAGATGAGACCTTCCATGAACAGTAGGTGTTCTATTTTTTAACAAAGCATGGACAGTTTGGGCAGAGTTGTTAAGAAAGTACCTCAGGTGTGGATGTGATTAAATATCTTCCCTGTAGGCACAGATTACTGGAGGAGCATATTCATAAGGAAGGTCCTCAATGCTCTCCCATGTGCTAGACCAGACAAATCTGTACACTGAGTAACTAATTAGGACAGATTACAACCACTTGGAACTTTAATCCATTAGCCTTTGTTGAATCTAACATAGCTATATGAAATGACATCCTAATTTTGTTTTTTTATACGGGCCTCTGTAGCTTGGTAAAGACCACAAGGAATCTAACACACAACGAGAGAGTTTCTTACCACACATATAAATATCCCACCTGGAAATACTTAGCTCGAACAGCATTCACTGTGCAGCTACCACGTAACATTGCTTTATGATGAAGCCTGTAATTCCCATCTATCTACTTACATATGAGTATATAACTACCATTGTTGCACTGGGGGCCTCCCACAGCAACTGGGCAAATTTTGTTCATTGTCAGTAGCAGACTGTTTCTGCCTGTTTTATTTTTTTCTTCTTTTTTCCTTTTTCTGAATGACACGTGTAAAACACTTGCCCATGAAGATTAGCTGCTGGTGGAGCAGTAAACAGTGGTTGAAACCATTGTGGCTATTTCAGGTATGATGGACAGTGAACAACTTGGACAGTGAACAACTCCTGATACAGCTATAGAGCCCTTAATGCCAGTTCCTTGTTGTGGAGCTCCACTCTTTCCTATTTCCCTATATATAGGGAAGTCTGCTGCCTCCCTGGGGCCAGGGTCAGGGATGTTGCCAGAAAGCTTCCCAACCTGGTTCGCCCCTCTGACTACTACCCTCTTTTGATAGTCCAGGCTGGCAGTGATAATATTGAAGAGAGAAGCCTGAAGGCTATCAAACAGGACTTTAGGGGACTGGGACGGTTAGTGGATGGAGTGGGAGTACAGATGGTGTTTTCATCCATCCCCGCAGTGGCAGGGAGGGGTACTGAGAGGACACGGAAAGCCCACCTGATAAACACGTGGCTCAGAGGCTGGTACCAACACAGAAATTTCGGGTTTTTTGACCATGGGGCGCTTTACTAGGCACCCGGCCTGGTGACCGCAGACGGGTCCCTGTCTCCAAGGGGAAAACGGATCCTAGCCCAGGAGCTGGCAGGGCTCGTTGAGAGGGCTTTAAACTAGGAAAGAAGGGGGACGGGGCTGAAATAAGGCTTGTTGGAGCTGTACCAGGGGGAACAATGGCAAGGCCGGGGGAGAAGGCAATGGCCCGACTGAAGTGCATCTACACTAATGCACGCAGCATGGGTAACAAACAAGAGGAGCTGGAAGCCATTGTGCAACAGGAAGGCTATGACTTGGTTGCCATCACGGAAACGTGGTGGGACCACTCTCATGACTGGAGTGCTGCAATGCCTGGCTATAGGCTCTTCAGGAGGGACAGGCAACACAGAAGGGGTGGTGGTGTGGCTCTCTATATTAGAGAGTGTTTTGATGTTGAGGAACTTGAGGCTGGGAATGATAAGGTTGAGTCTCTTTGGGTTAGGATCAGTGGGAAGGCCAACAAGGCAAGCATCCTGGTAGGGGTCTGTTATAGACTGCTGAACCAGGATGAGGAGACAGATGAGGAGTTCTACAGGCAGCTGGCAAAAGCTGCGAAATCGTCAGCGCTTGTTCTTGTGGGGGATTTCAACCTCCCAGACATATCCTGGAAGCACAACACAGCCCAGAGAAAGCAGTCGAGGAGGTTTCTGGAGAGCGTGGAAGATAGCTTCCTGATGCAGCTGGTTAGAGAGCCTACCAGGGGAGGTGCCCTGCTAGACCTTCTGTTCACAAACAGTGACGGACTGGTGGGAGATGTGGTGGTCGAGAGCTGTCTTGGGCAGAGTGACCACGAAATGGTTCAGTTCTCTATTCTTGGCGAAGTCAGGAAGGGGACCAGTAAAACCACTGTCTTGGACTTCCGGAGGGCTGACTTTGAGCTGTTCAGGACACTGGTTGGCAGAGTCCCTTGGGAGGAAGTTCTGAAGGGCAGAGGAGTCCAGGAAGGCTGGGCACTCTTCAAGAAGGAAATCTTAATGGCTCAGGAGCGGTCTGTTCCCACATGCCGAAAGACGAGCCAGCGCGGAAGACCGGCCTGGCTGAACAGACAGTTGTGGTTCGAGCTTAGGAGAAAAAGGAGGGTTTATAATCTTTGGAAAAGCGTGCGGGCTACTCAAGAGGACTATAAGGATGTTGCGAGGCTGTGCAGGGATAAAAGTAGAAAGGCCAAAGCTCATCTGGAGCTCAATCTGGCTACTGCCGTTAAAGATAACAAAAAAAGTTTTTACAAATACATCAACACAAAAAGGAGGACTAAGGAGAATCTCCATCCTTTACTGGATGCGGGGGGAAACTTAGTTACAAAAGATGAGGAAAAGGCTGAGGTACTCAATGCCTTCTTTGCCTCAGTCTTTAGTGGCAAGACCAGTTGTTCTCTGGGTACCCAGTACCCTGAGCTGGTGGAAGGGGATGGGGAGCAGGATGTGGCCCTCACTATCCACGAGGAAATGGTTGGCGACCTGCTACAGCACTTGGATGTACGCAAGTCGATGGGGCCGGATGGGATCCACCCGAGGGTACTGAGCGAACTGGCGGAGGAGCTGGCCAAGCCGCTTTCCATCATTTATCGGCAGTCCTGGCTATCAGGGGAGGTCCCAGTCGACTGGCGGCTAGCAAATGTGACACCCATCTACAAAAAGGGCCGGAGGGTAGACCTGGGGAACTATAGGCCTGTTAGTTTGACCTCAGTGCCAGGGAAGCTCATGGAGCAGATTATCTTGAATGTCGTCACGCGGCACTTGCAGGGCAACCATGCGATCAGGCCCAGTCAGCATGGGTTTATGAAAGGTAGGTCCTGCTTGACGAACCTGATCTCCTTCTATGACCAAGTGACGCGCCTGGTGGATGAGGGGAAGGCTGTGGATGTGATCTACCTTGACTTCAGTAAGGCTTTTGACACCGTTTCCCACAACATTCTCCTCGAGAAACTGGCTGCTTGTGGCTTGGACTGGCGTACGTTTCGTTGGGTTAAAAACTGGCTGGATGGCCAGGCCCAGAGAGTCATGGTGAATGGAGTCAGATCCAGTTGGAGGCCGGTTACTAGTGGAGTCCCCCAGGGCTCAGTGCTGGGGCCGGTCCTCTTTAATATCTTTATCAATGACCCGGACGAGGGGATCGAGTGCACCCTCAGTAAGTTTGCAGATGACACCAAGTTAGGTGCGTGTCGATCTGCTCGAGGGAAGGAAGGCTCTGCAGGAGGATCTGGATAGGCTGGACCGATGGGCTGAGGTCAACTGCATGAAGTTCAACAAGGCCAAGTGCCGGGTCCTGCACCTGGGGCGCAACAACCCTGAGCAGCGCTACAGGCTGGGAGATGAGTGGTTGGAAAGCTGCCTGGCAGAGAAGGACCTGGGAGTACTAGTTGATAGGCAGCTGAATATGAGCCAGCAGTGTGCTCAGGTGGCCAAGAAGGCCAACAGCATCCTGGCTTGTATAAGAAGCAGCATGGCCAGCAGGTCTAGGGAGGTGTTTGTCCCCCTGTACTCGGCTCTGGTGAGGCCGCACCTCGAGTACTGTGTTCAGTTTTGGGCCCCTCGCTACAAGAAGGACGTGGAGGTGCTCGAGAGAGTCCACAGAAGGGCAACGAAGCTGGTGAGGGGTCTGGAGAACAAGTCTTATGAGGAGCGGCTGAGGGTGCTGGGGTCGTTCAGCCTGGAGAAGAGGAGGCTCAGGGGAGACCTCATCACTCTCTATAGGTACCTTAAAGGAGGCTGTAGAGAGGTGGGGGTTGGTCTATTCTCCCACGTGCCTGGTGGCAGGACGAGGGGGAATGGGCTAAAGTTGCGCCAGGGGAGGTTTAGGTTGGATATTAGGAAGAACTTCTTTACTGAAAGGGTTGTTAGGCATTGGAATGGACTGCCCAGGGAAGTGGTTGAGTCGCCATCCCTGGAGGTCTTTAAAAGACGTTTAGATGTAGTCCTTAGTGATATGGTTTAGTGGAGGTCTTGTTAGTGTTAGGACAGAGGTTGGACTAGATGATCTTGGAGGTCTCTTCCAACCTAGACGATTCTGTGATTCTGTGATTCTGTGATTTTCACCTATACAGCTTCTGTCAAAATTGGTAGGAATTACACGCATATAGCAATGGGCTGTCTTTTGGTGGACTAGGTGGGGGGTACAGCTTATACCTGGAAAAGGAAGAGTAATAGAAAAACAGGAAATCCTCAGTTCAGTTTACAAATCCCTATTCTCCTTTTCCAAGTACTCATTTCATTCTCAGGGTTTGGTGTTTTTCTGCTTTCAGTCTGAGGCAGTGATGTTAAATGCTGATAAGACCATTCATCGTGCAGCCTCTGGAACTCTGTCAGGTACTGAACAAACACATGGTCTTTTCCTTGCAATACATAATAGCAAATTGCCTATTTATACACACCTCTGGCCAAATACCGCCTCAGTAACAACATTATAAACCCCAAATAATACCACTTCTGTTAACAAATATGGCACAGGATTTGCAGAGGGAAGGTGGAGAGTGTATGCAGCAATGCTGCAATAAACTGAGTTAGCTATGTTAACACCATATTTAAAAGTAAACTTGTTTTCCAATGATACATATGTGCAACTGGCAGGTTCCTATTGGTACTTTAATTAATATTCGTTAAAGCTGGTCTTGCATACTATATCTTCAGCTACCTGAACTTAAGTCTGTCATGAGGCAAAACTCTTATATGACTACTGCATAATAATAAATAAAAAAAATTCCTGAGATTTGATATTCACTGATATATTATCATATTAAATACAAGCAAGAATTATTGCTGTTGTGTGGCCCTCATGTTTTATTCAGGCCAGTAATGGGAAAGACTGCAAAGGCCTGGTTTTAATGGGACTGGCAGACAGGCATTCGTCCGACTGCATGGAGCAGAGGCAGTGCTTGCCCAAGGTCCAATAAAATTCTAGATCAACCATGAATGAATCATATATTCGGTTTAAGCAGAGATACCGTATTTCAGATGTGAAAGGATTCAATATGTCCTGATTTTGTAGTGATCAAAACTTGACTGGTTTCTGTCAGAGTAAGGCAGGGGATCTGAACAAAAGAAACCCACATAAAAGTAAATCTAGCAGAGAGAATACATAAAATAAATGGCGTGTTAGCTGAGTATAGTCCTCCAAAATGGATTAAGGGATCAGGTCAGCCAGTGCCTCCAGACAACTTCTCAAATCTGAAATACCCTGGTGTTCACTGTCAGTAAATGTCCTGATGGAGGCTTCTTAAAAAACGGGAACCCTAACAGATCATCCCCTCTGGAAACGTACATAAAAGTCACAGAAACAGTTTAAAAATAATAATAGAAGAATAGGTTATTTACAAGTCAGTCTTTGACCAAAGGCCAAATTTCCATCTACTGATGTGGAGTGGCAGTTCTTTAAACCTTAGGCTAACATGTTACTGTATTCCCAAGCTTTAAATAATTTTCCTTTGAAATGTGGAGTTTAAAACCCTCAGTAAAGTATGCACGCACAGCCTTCATACTGAAATCCAAATCTGAAGTGCTTGCTCCACAAAGCATTTTGTATTACACACCTGGGGCATAACATACATGAAAGGCTCTATATGATCCACCTCCCCTCCCCATATAACCTTGTATTTTTTTAATCTTTTCACTTAGTGAGAACAGAAAGATCACTTGTAAAGATTACAGTAAAAAATACAGAATCTAGAAAATGGCATTTTTTTGCTTTAGGAGTAAACAGGGGGTGGTTAAATCTGACTGTTTTTCTCAAACTTTATACCAGCTTTGCTGTGGGCTTGTTCACAGATCTTCTCTCCTGCCATCAGGATGAGCCACAGAGCTTACATCTGCACAAGCATATGTCCCAGTATTGGGTCCTAGGGGTTCCCCTTGCAAATAATGTCCCAGCCCCTGCAGATGGGACCATGCAGCAAAACCAACTGAAGCAAACAGTGACAGTTAAGATACTAAACTGAGAAATGGAGAACAGGAAGAGTGGTTTAACAAAATAGTGAGCTGACATTCTCTTCCAACTTAAAGCTAATGTTCATTCACTCCAAAAACAACCATACCACAACCAACAATAACAACAACAAAAAAACCAACAACAATAACAACAACAACAACAAAAAACTGTTGATGTGCAATTAATTTTGAATAGACATGTACGACTTAATCTTGGTTATAACATATTTTTGGCTATTAGTAGGTTGCTAATGCACAAGTTTTCCCAGCCCAAAGACAATTAAGGAAACATATAACAGAACTTCAAATTTCAGCTGGTTAAAGAAAATAAAAAAAATTAGTCTTGTCAAGAACTAGCATGACAATCCTGCTTTTTGCTCTGTTCCTAATCACAGGACACACATGACATCATAAGCCACTGCATGGGCTCAGCCTAGCAATATACAGTGTTGAAAAAGCTAAGATGCACTGTGTGGTGCTAGGCATGCAGGCTTTTTGTTTCAGCCCAGGTGATTTTGCCTGTTTCAGTCTTTGCTGTGGTGCAGAAGTTGTCCTACTCCTGGCAGAGGAGAAAAAAATGTGGGAACGGGACTTTATATCCATTGGCATTCCCTGCCAACTGGCTGCAAATTACTTTAAAAACTAGAGCAATAAGGAAAAAAGATCAAAACCAGCAGCAGGCTGCAACTGACTAGAATTCAGCAAGGCTCAGGGTGGGAACAAGATAGCTGTAAACCACCTTTGCTCCTCTCCTAATTTACTGCTGATCTTGTTCCAGTTTAAATTGGAGAATCCTGACGGCTGTTCTGAATTATAAGATTTGCCAGTGTTCTCAAGAGGTTTTCTTCTCTCTGCTGTTTGTGAAGTGAAAGTCACGCAAGGAAAGTATCTTGTGTCAATCACAGGTCTGGGATTCCTTTGATGCTGGCATTTACTTAAATTTTTATACTATTTTAATATTTCACAGCTAACTTGTGAAAAGGGCAATAACAATTAAATTAAAGCAAATAAACTGGTTGGTTTTAAATGTACCTTATCAGTCCCAGTCCTTCCACACATTTCTTAATGATTTTGCCACTGAACTGTCAAACACATGATGAAAAAATAGGTGGCTGCTAAAAGTCCTAATGCTAATGAATTTGATCCTGAGTACTCTGTTCCTCCTATTCCACACAACTGTTAATCAATTAATTCTTAGCCATGACTTATACCAGTGTCAATTAAAGTGGGGTCTGGCACAGGAATTTTTGAAAGTCAAAAATACAATATCATAGAATCATAGAATCGTAGAATCATAGAATATCCCGAGTTGGAAGGGACCCATAAGGATCATCTAATCCAACTCCTGGCACTGCACAGGTCTGCCCAAAGTTTAGACCATGTGACTAAGTGCATAATCCAATCTCTTTTTAAATTCAGACAGGCTTGGTGCAGTGACTACGTCCCTGGGGAGCCTGTTCCAGTGTGCAACCACCCTTTCAGTGAAGAACCTCTTCCTGATGTCCAGCCTAAACTTCCCCCGCCTCAGTTTAACACCATTCTCGTGGGTCCTGTCACTGGTGTTTGCAGTGAATAGGTCACCTGCCTCTCCACTCCCCTTTGCGAGGAAGTTGTAGACCGCAATGAGGTCCCCCCTCAGCCTCCTCTTCTCCAGGCCGAACAGGCCAAGTGACCTCAGCCGCTCCTCATACATCTTCCCCTCTAGGCCCTTCACCTCTGGACACTCTCCAACAGTTTAATGTCCTTCTTGTACTGTGGTGCCCAGAACTGCACGCAGTACTCGAGGTGAGGCCGGACCAGCACAGAGTAGAGCGGGACAATCACCTCCCTTGACCAACTAGCGATGCCGTGCTTGATGCATCCCAGGATACAGCTGGACTTCCTGGCTGCCAGGGCACACTGCTGGCTCATATTCAACTTGCTGTCAAGTTACTGTCAAGTTGCTGTCAAATATCTTGTAGGGTGTCAGCACATGGTGCGTTTTTTATTTTTATTTTATTTTTATTTTTATTTTTATTTTTATTTTTATTTTTATTTTTATTTTTATTTTTATTTATTTTTATTTTTATTTTTATTTTTATTTTTATTTTTATTTTTATTTTTATTTTTATTTTTATTTTTATTTTTATTTTTATTTTTTGACCCAGAGAAAACCTAAAATATCTAAATGAAATGGATAAATCTGGGAAAGAGGAATAGACATGAAGTTTAAGAAGACAGTTGGTCAGAAAACTTTTCTGGTAACTTTTGTGTTATTTTTATTGAATAACAGAGCCATGAGAGATATTGTCTCTTAATTTGATCATCATTTCTGTGTGCAGATGAAATACAACTTTGCTTTTGCTGCTGCACTCCTATGCCTCTCCTCAGCACTGAGAACTGTTCATTATCCAGTTTTGTGCTTGTGCTCTAATTCACAAAATAGTATAAGCATACACCTAAAAGTACTTTTTCAGAAAAGTGTTAGCACATCTGTGGTTTTATGCCTCTTTAAAATGCAGTGCTTTCAGCATGGTTTAATTCTTTTTTTCTTTTCTCTGTACCAAGGAAGTTCCATGATCAGGGATGCTCTCAGGAATATACCAGATTCTGAATGTCATTGGCTTGTTGATAGGTTTTGAGTAGCTGGGCACCAGCATATTCTCTAGCAGGATATCAGTCCCAGTTTCTGGATTACCATCTGCAAGCTGCTTCTCATGTTGTCTGAATGTTGATACGAAAATTGAAATATAGAATTTATCTTTGATACTACTGTTAACTCCCTGTTTTTGTTAGATTTGGTTAAATCGTAAGAAACATATATATATTAATATTTCACAATTGGAAGCATTTGTGGAAGCTGAGTGATGTGGGAATCACTTCCTTATTTATGTGGTTGTTTTCTTTTAGAGATTAAAAAAAGCACTTAATTCATCCTCACCAAACTCTTACGAATGGCTCTAAAAGAATCAATCTTCTGGAACTTCTGTTCATGTCTCTTAAAGAAATAATCATACTTTACACTTATATAGCACCCTACATGTGAGGAAGTCAAAAAAAGGCGCAGAAGAGCGTATTCCCAAGATTTTGACAGAAGAAACCAGAGATATTCTCATGGGATTCGGAGAGATGCTGAGCAGGGATAGAAAATAAAAAGAGCGAGAAGATATTTTTTCAGGTTCTGCATCTTAGTGAAAATAGAAGTTCTCTTGGGGGACTTCTCTGAAACTTGTCACAAAACTGCGATCTAGCCATCCTCGGCTAATGACAGTCATCAATGAAACTTTATTTTCTTTCAACTGTCAGGTTGAAGAAATAACTAAAAGCAAGAGTGGAAAGCTATATTCTTTTTTATTCTCAGATTTTTGGGTTACTATTACCTGATGATGATCATTTTGCAGAAGATAATCAATTGATGTTGTAACAGAATTTGCAAGGGCAACCAATCTGTCATGATTATGGTAGTTTGAGGCAAATCTATGAGGTTACACAAAGAACTAATAATTTTAAAGATTTCTGTCTAGCTGATAAGGAAAGTACTTTAATTATGGGAAACTCGCAGCTTCTTGGAAGTTCTACCTCTGTGTTAACCCCGTTACAAATTAAACAACTTCTATATTGACATAAAATAGTATGAGAAAATACTGTCCCTTTTCCAACATTTTGGAGTATAATTTCAGAACCCAGTTAATATCTGAGATTTTACAGTAAAAGTAATTCAGACAATAGGCATACGAACATGGCTACTGGACCTTTCTAAAACATCACATAGTTTACATATACTAAAAAGGGTTTCAGATTTTTTAAACTTAGTGATATTATAACAAGTATAAAAAAAATGATTTCCTTAATTAATCCATCACTTAAAAAGTTTACCATTCCTAAAATAATTTTAACATCACCATTTTTAACAGATGTTACAATTCAGAAAATTTCTATAAATATGCATACTGAAAAATTTTGAACTGAACATTAGTCTTAACCACCTGCTTGTGAAATAATATTTACGTACAAATGTGTATTTGATTTAACAGTATTATCCTACAGTCACGTTTTATGTCACACAGAAGTTAAATTAAAACTTTACGTTTTCTTTATGAGATGTTTCTTAATTTTTAAGTTAAAAGAAAATGATAAATTATTTCAGCTATTCTGTAACTTGCAGTATATAATATAAAACATATGACTCCTTAAAAGACATCAAACAGGCTGCCCATGCAAGTACAGACATACTGCTTGATTCTTCCAAGGTTAGTTGAGTTGGGAGTTGGGATTTGTCTCAGGCTGATGTAGTTCTAAAGGCAAAATGTGAAATTTGTCTGTGTTTGGGTTCTGAATTTTGGAAGAAAAAAGAAAGAATTTTGCTTTTGGGACATCTGTCTGTGCCCCTGTCCTGTATCACTGAAGGGGACATTGAAATGTCCTGTGTAACTACTGTGGCATAAGATCTCACTGGTACACTACTTCTGGGGAGTTACAGGTTTTGCCAGAAGCTTGGTTGCCAGCATAGGCACAGAGCTCTGGAGAAGTGCTCTTTGATATGTTTCAATACATTAACTCTCTGTTTTATTAGTGCATGGAAATGGAAGAGGTCCGGGTGAGAACCCTCCAGAACATTACCGTGTTAGATGTGTGCACGTTCATCCCAACAGAACAGAGCCACCATTGCCAGCAGAACAGAGTACCAATGAAGACTTTCAGTGTGGTGGAAGGCATACCCTTTTCAAATATCCTCTAAATGAACGCTATTTCTTTGGCGTTTTATTTATTGTTATTTATTTATTTATTTATTTATTTATTTAGAGCCTGCAATTTTTGCAAGCTGTCTCTCTTAATTCCTTTTTATCTTTTACTTGTACCAAATTCAACATTGGTTACAATATATTACCAGTCAGTCAAAAAAGAACTGGCTTTTGGCTTTACTGAAATGCCTAACCTCCTTCCCACCCATTTTTGCTAGGCTTTTATGGCCTCTGGAGGTGTGAGCTGTCATGGGATGGAAAGGCTTATGTGATCTTAGCTTTTAAGGATGGGCTATTTGGAGAGTATCAAGCCACTTTTCACACATGCTACATCACACTGATCGGTGTAAGAAATAAATGGTCATTTTCCCCTCCATAACTGTTGTCTTTTTCAGTTTCTTTGCTCCTGGGTCTTTCCCTTCAATGGGCACATATGTCCAGTCTGCTTGCACACTCATGTGTTTTTCTCTTTCCATGCTTAACAGGGAATGCTCAGCTTGGATGGGGCAACCTGGTCTAGTGGGAGGTGTCCCTGCCCATGGCAGGGGAGTTGGAACTAGATGAACTGTAAGGTCCCTTCCAACCTAAAACATCCTATGATGTTCATCCACACTCTCCAAACACAACTCTGTCAGAAAGCTTGCCTCCACTCCTACAGCTCTGGGAAGTGACAATATTGGGGTAATAATTTGTACTGAATTCTTCATGAGCAAATCAGGTGACAGCACTACATTGATGACATTTTCACAGATAAAACAATCTTGTAGCACCTCAAGTGCTCTAAGATCTGTACAGGAAAAACTGTGCAGAACTGGCAAGTTTTGTTGTTCTGCGGTTATTATTACTGCTACTACTGCTGCTGCTGCAGCTGTTTTTAGACCCAAGTACTCAGCCACCTCTGAATTTCATCATTTTCCACACATGATAATTTGCATGAAGATAAAGTTCAGAGATCATCAAAAATTATTTTCCCACGGTGGTTCTTGAAACATTGGTTCATTTATAAATATGATGGGAAATACTGAGGTAAAAATGTGCTGGAGGCAAGTAAACTCTGACTAGTTAAGAGTAATTAGAATTAAATCCAGGGTAATTTTGTCTGGGGGCGCTTGGGCTGCTGCTGACCCTGTTCTGCTCTTCCTTCTGCACTGCCATTTGCCCACTGACCCAAAATGCTTGTATTAGCTGGGGAGGGGTTTAGCAGACTCAGGCACTCCTTTGCTGTGCAGACAGGGTTAAAACATGTCCAATGAATGGAACATGGAGCTTCAAAAACCAGCCAGGAGATTGAAGGGTTGTTGGTACCTCTTAGCAGAGAGCAGGTTCAGAGGACGCTCACTGAACTCAGCCTTTGCCGGACAGATGTTACTTGGGGTTTACTCACTGCCCAACAATTGGGTGAATGCTGGTAGGTCCTTCCACACCATCCTGCCATTACTACATTCCTCTTTGATCTCCTCAGCCACAGTACTTCAGGTAGAGACCTGGTACTTCAGAGCTGCAAGTGTTGTGTCACTGTTGTTTCACCAGCGCTGAAACTTTGGTCCTGGAACCTGTTCCTTAGAGCTCAGCATTTCTCAGCATTTGCCACACAAGTTATATTCAGGCATGACACTGAAATCGGTAGCAAGAAGCACAGAAAAGCTTCAGAAGCATGAATTTCCGAGGAAACAGGAAAATTTTCTCCCAGTGTTATTCAGCAAATGTTCACCCTGTGTCTTACTGGGGTCTTGAAGATGCACTGACTGAGGTCTCCTGAGTAGTGACATTAATTCTGAATGGGCTGAAATCTTACCTGCTCATCCTATACCCCAGAACACAGGAAGATCCTTGATGTTGATAGGTTGGACCCCAGAGGTAGGAGACAGATCTCAAATTTTCTGAAATTGACATTGGTTGTATAAAAATAAAACCTACCAATGGACATGTGCAAAACCAAAATCACATGGAGCTCTCATCTTCCTTAGTTGCTGTCATCTGCTTAGGGCACGTTTAAAAGAGCATCATTTTTCCTCCTGCCACAGACATAAGAGATAGCAGGAACATTGTGCAGGAGCTGAACCTTTTCTACCATGTGTTCACATAGAAAAGAGACCTCTGAAACAAATGCTGGTTACCAGAAAGGGCCAACTGAAATAAAACACTTCTCAAGCATCAGACTAAACAGAGGAAGAAATATGCTAGATCCCCTTTAAGTGTTTATCCAGAAATGATACAAAGCATTTGTGTGAACAAATATCTAGTGAACCCAGAGATGAAATGAAATTTTTCAGGTGACCTGAATAGAAGAAAAAGAGTAGATAAGTTAAAAATTGATTAAAAAATGAAAATAACCCAAAATATCTTTCAAAAAACAGCCGAGTATCTGACAAAGAGAACTGAATTAGTTAAAAGAAATAATCTGATGAAAAACACAATTATGTTGCACCAAGGTTCTCTGTTTATCAAATTTCTTTTGTACACTTTCCATATACTCTTTTCCTTATAACTCAGCAGATCCTTCCCAATATTTTAAGCATCTTCTTTGAGCTAATATGTACCTTTCCTGCATTTTTCCATGGCCTAGTATTTTCTTATATTTCTGTCACAGATTTTTAATGCACCGAGAATGAGAAAGGCTATATTCCCTTCACAAGTGCTCTGAAATACACACGTTCCTCTCTCATTTTTATTTAATTTATTTATTTATTATTTTTTTCTAACGTAAAGTTTTCATGATTTCAGGTCAGCAACCATGAGCTTTTGAATGGCAAATTCAAGAGTTGGACCAGTAAAAAAAAAATAAATTCTTAGTACACACACACACACATATATGTATAATTAATAATATGTTATAATTAATTGCAGTGTGTGTCTGGCTGCATAGCTCTTAATTCCTAGATGTCATCACAGGGTTTGCGTGCTCGTTTCATCTACATTAGGAGACCTGTCAGGAGTTATATGCAGCCCTTTCTGTCTGGTGGTTTGTACAGATGACGATGTGCACATACCCTGCCAGAAAATCAAATGTTTTGTTTTTCTACTCCTTGGGGTGACCATTGTCTCCAGCTGGTTCTATACAGGATGAGTCATTAATTAAACCCGGATTCTTTGCAAGTGGCCTGTTGCAGGGCTGTGGTTTGTTCTTGCTGGTTCTGCTTCTGTGAACAATATTTTGGGGGAGTTCAGGCTGACGTTATTTTTATGATTTCACATTTTCTTCACTCTTCCTTCTGCCACAAGTATTCCTCTAAGAGACAGAAAGTGAAAGGCTTGGTTAAGAAAAACACAGCCACCTCCAAAGTGCTAAAACTGCAATAAACCCATCATCTCTAACAACAGCGGAGCATGAAAAGATAAAAAACACCCTGCCAAGAATGTAGTAACCACCCATTCACTTTTAAATGCTCTCCACACTTCAATGCACAGACCTAATTACTTTTCTGCATTCCCAAATCCACTTTGCACTGCTGCAATCAGAAACCTGGCGTTAAAATATTTTAGACTCTAAGGATCAAGACTAATTATGGGCCTAAGCTGCACCTTTTGGTTTCCCCACGGACCAGCCGGCCCCCTCCCCCAGCCTCTCCACCCCCTTCTCTTCTGTGGGACACTTTAAAGCACGCTCCACTAGAAGAAAAGCTGTCCAGCCTCAGTCGGGGGTGAAGTAAAGAGAGAATAAAACAAAAAGCAACTCAGTTCAATTCAGTAAGCTTCAATGAGGCTGGTATATTTAATGTGAGCCCAGGGTTAGCCTACAGAATTGTGGCAGAATGCAATATTCTCAACAAAAAAAGATGTGTTTAAAGTCGGGCAAGGCCCCATAAGGCTGTTGTTGGTGTTTAAACAGTACACCGAGGTATTTAGCTCTGAGGGTTTCTAAACATTCCAGCTGAGAATAAAACCGCAGCTTTACAGTAGCTTCTTAAAGGTTTGGGGGGCTGGGAATGTTCCCTCCCCCTTGTATTGAAAAGCCAATAAACAGTAGGAAAGATCACGTCATAACAAAGATGAAGCCACCTATTACAGGGTATAGTGATGGCTAATGGCGCTATCAGAGGGACTAATCCCATATATTAAATGGCGTAATTGTTATAATATCACAGTTATTAGAACACCCAAGTGTGGGGCATTTTTCATTTCATGCAATGTGAAGCCGCTGTGGACCATCCACCCTTCCCACACCAAGCACTTGCTGAAACATGGAAATATTAGATAATGACACCACTGACTCGGGCAGCAGCCTATGCCCCAAACACATTTTCTGCTATATGCATCTGACATTTCATGGCATTTACCATGCTACTTTGGGTAATTTTCTCTGGAGTTGCATTCCCAGAAAGCTTTCATTCACACTAAACAATTATCTGCAAAAGTTGGCACTAGTGTCTTAACTCCATGAAGCACTTTTAGTTCCACTTATTAAATAATAACAATAATAATAAAAAAAAGTGGCGTATCGGTTTCAAAGTAAGTTCCTGAAACAGGCCTGTAGGAAGCAGTCATGATGGTGTAGCTACTTTATGGAAACTTCGGTGCTCAGTTGGAGATCTGGCAAGCTGCCTGGGACTGGATCCAACTAACTTGGTACAGACACAGGTTCTCCGGACATGCATGGCCAAGGCTCAGGCACTGATGGCGTCTGGCATTACCTCGATGAGACAACAAACACGGGACTTATTCTGACACGGTCTGATGTGGGGGTCAAACAGGGGATTTTGCTCCATTTGGTATGGCTTTGGCAGGGAGGGACTGGTGTAAGGTGGCAAGCCTACTCCAATGACCATAATGAGAAAAACAAACAAAAACAAAAACCAACAAAGGAAATATTTAATTCTCTCAAGTCTCACTCTCTTCACTGATATACATTATGATAGTCTCAGATGACTGCAAACCCCATAGTTATGGGCACATAAATATTTTAAGCCCTGGTCCAGTTTAGGATAATTGAAATTAAACAGTCATCTGCAGCTGCTGAGACGAGGGGAAGGGTTAAAACAACAAGGCGTTTTGCAGGGCGATAGTTCACATGGAGGTTTAAGAAAAATAATAAGGGAGTTAGTAGAGAGCATGCAAGTTGGCTTGCAACTACCAATTAACCCTCCTTGTTAGATAGGTAATTTATTCCACTCAGCAGCATCAAATATCAGACAAAAAGGTGGCCAAAACAGTAATTATCTTTGTGGAATTCAAAGGCATGAAAGCCATAATTCCTAAGAAATAAAAACAGTTCTTTTCACAGTATATGCTTCATCTAAAGACTGTAATAAGAGCCAGGCCCTAGCTGTGACCCTTTACACTTCAAGGTGAAAAAGTAGGTTAAAGAAAGTAATGGCAATAATCACGGGGCTTTTCTACATAAAACAGTCTCCGAGTGGAGGTCAAAGATCAAACACTCAGGGCACTACCTGCGTCACACAAAGATCTCTTCCACAATAGAAATGAAGAGCAGGACTGGCAGGAAAGAGCAATAAGGCTAATCAATTCTAAAATTATTAGGAAAAGAAAAAGAAAAAAAAAGAAAGAAAAAATTAAAAAAATCAGATTTTGAAAGTCTGGATTAGATTAAAAATAATCACACCCATTCTCTCCTTAATTAAAAAAAAAAAAAAAAAGTTTGAGGATTTCCTGCACTTCACAGAAAACTTCTATTGGGAATGAATGTTAAATATTTCCATTTCATCTTCATTCCCACCTACCAGCTACATTCTTTTGCACCATCTGAAATGGGCTTTAAATTTTTTTTGAACTCATTTGGACACTATGACAGAGAAGTGATGACCTGTATCTCTTGGGATTATATTCTTTTGTTGTTGTTGTTGTTGTTATTAAACATTTGGATGATTCTTGTTCCATAACAGGTTAGATCCCCAATCTGAGCTTGCATGACTTATGAGAGTGCATTTCACATTCAGCATCAAGTGAAATGCACTTTTCCTACCCCCCATTGCCCTGACTGTTTGAGAGTTCAAAGGTAGATCCCCACAATGGCATGTAAGAGCCCTCTGGACTTGCTGTATTGCCTGGGGGAGCATTTTGTCAGGGATTTCATACACACTAGTAAAGATATTCCTTATTTTTCACTTGAGGAGGTTAAGGCATGCATCCAGTTGTCCCATTTATACTATTATTTATTTTACAAACTTGATATAAGACAATAAGACAGTTTTCATCCTTAAGGTATATATTATTTTAATACGTAAATACTACCCCCCCCCCGAGCTTACAAGGCTTTTCCCTTGCTGACAGCTGGGCACATGTGAAGATTTTGCTGGAACAGGAGCAAACTGTTCAGGACTGAGCAGGATCCAGGCCTGACAGAGTGGAGGAAGCTGCAGCACACCCCTGCACACAGAAGTGAGTTGCCTGGTTCATTTTTTCACCTTTGGTCTTCCTTGAGATTCAGATATCTAGGCAGCTGCTTTTTCCCTCTGACAAACTCTGTCTTACAGCTAAGGAGAATGGGGAGACATTTATCTGCTCTACAGGCAGGTCTGTGGACCCTCACACACCACCCTGAAGTTTCTTTGCAAGATATAAAGCTGATGGTGCAAAGAAATTCAGCATACACTAAGAACTGGCCATTATCATCAGGTCATGTATTCTTGCAAAAAACACACTGAAAGCATCACCTTTAATGGTACACAATCAACATGTAATATTAAATGACCAGCCTTTTATTAGCTGACAACTGACTGAGCTGTCTTTGTGACTTCTGAATGGATAGCAGAATAGAAACATCCAGTATAAAAATTAATCATTGTGTTTCTGGCATCACTGGCTATGTGTGCAGTTATTTTGTAGGAAACTTAAAAAACATGCACTGCATAGCTAATGCTTCCTATTCTCTAGGTAGAATGCAACAAAATAATAAGTGTACTGTACCATTCCCAGGTTTTTGCAGATGGTAATAATGACAAAAGACTTCTCTCATTCTTTGCTGCTACTGTGGAATAGTCAAAAACTCCTTGGATGTCTGAACATTTTATATCATATAATCTAATAATTCAGTATAGCATCAGGTCACAGAAGGCTGATTCATCTATCTGACACATTCAGCTATCTATTAGATATATGCTAACCCTTATGCCCATACTGTAGAGAGCACATTCTGTAAAAATAGAAGGAAAATATGACTTGACTTTATTTTTTCTAACAGGTCAGAGAGGTCACAGGGGTGAAAGACAGAAGCATAGGTGCATTGTTCATCTAATATTTATTATATTGAGTGCATATAGATCCTGTGAACATTTTCTGTTTGCTGAACTGCCTCCCCAAGATTTTAAGATAGGACGAGAGGACGTGAGACATGAAAATGCATTCTTTTATCCTGGAATATTAGTTCCTGCTGTCTGAATTTTCTTCATAGACAGATCTTAAAGCATTCTCTAATTCATGTAATCACAGATACATCCCTAATTATTAAATTGCCTTTAATGTGTTTAAGTCAAATATTTGCATTTGTTGTCAGATAACAGAACTCACTTCCTCATGATGTAGTTTCAATTAGCAATTACTGTCTGATGACTCCTTAGGAAAAAAGGCCTTAATAGCCACTGCACTAGAAGGTATTATAATGGCCACATTGGCCTATTGTTTGAGATCTTGGCCAACTAGCATAAGGTCACTGAGCCTCATACCACTGATGTGATCTGACTGAGCATGAAGTTAAAATTATAGTCTCACAATGAGCTATGATGTTTTGGGTTGCAATGTTTGCAATTAGCCACAATGTGACCTTCATGTTTCATCCCTTAAAAGCAGAGTTACATTATTGATTATTATTCCTGGCATTGCTGTAGTTTATTAGTTTTGTCAGATTTATTTTATATTCAGTTATTTGCCACATGAGGATTATGTGGCAAGTTATGGAGTATGTGCCACACTTTTTTTATTGCAGCAGATGTTCCTAAAATAGATGTAAGCATCTCTGCAAAAAGCAGACCCCTCTGTGCCAAATTCCAGCTTGTGCTAATGTGGGAACCCAGTAGAATGAGAGAAAGAGTATAAAGAACCTTTATCCATTGCTGCTGGAATGACACTTTCTGAATTTTGAAAATACACTGCAGATTGCAGAGAGTTGCAAAGAGAAATGAGGATGGCTGAGGCCAAATCTTGGTTTTGCCCCACTCTCTGCCATATTATACTCCAGGGTACAATTGGTGCCACTTATTAATGCAATGTAATCAATCCCTGACAGCTGGAGCTCAGCAATATTTTGTCCAAGTTCAGCTAATATACCACACAAAGGATCTTTGTTTAGTATTAACACACCTTGAAAAGTGGGCATAATTTTTCCACAAATGCATTCATTTGGGATGTAGTGAAAATACCTAGCTCTGTGACCTCACATCTTTTCCTGCTACCATATTTAATTCCATTCCTCTCACTGTGGTCTGCAAGTTCATGCGAGGGTTTTAGCGTTGTCTTTCATTTTTCCAGTGCATTGAGAATGCCACCACAGCATCTGTTATCCCCTCATCCTGTTTTTCATCCAGAATGTGATGAGAGTTTCAAGCAAGATTCGTCCTAAGAAGGAATCTTGAGAAACTTCAGTCATAACTTCCCTCTGAACCAATAATTCAATTTAAGGCATTTTAGTCTTTGAATTTGACAGACAGCAGTGTTTCTTACACCAGCCCAGCCCTCCAGCTTCAACAATGATTCTTTACATGTCATGCTATCAGGTACTTTATCAAAACCTAATTACCTGTGATCTATCTCTTTTCTTTGGTCCAAATGAGTCACCTGTCTTTTCCAAAAGATATGTCAGTTTGTCTGGCATGATCTTCCTTTGGTCACTCACATTGCTGGTAATCCTGTTTTTCATTTAATATCTGCTGAATCAGATTGCTGGCCTCTAAAATCAGTTCTGATGTTTATACCAAAGTAAAATGTCACAGTGTTATTGTAAGGCTGCTTGATGAAACAGGACTGTAGGGCTGAGTGGGGATAACCCTGACTGCTGTTACAACTGGTAGGCTTTGCTAGGTCTGTTTCTGTAGCCACAAGCACACGAAAAGGAGGAAAACCACTCCAATCTCAGTTACACTTAGCTGAAGAGATGGAAAAACCTTGTTTGAACTTCCAGGGAAATTTTAGATCTGGGGTCAAACTTGTGGTCCTGAATCTATGCAGAGACTTCGTTGGTTTGGTCCCAATGTCCTGTAAGCGTGAGCAGAAACACAAATTCTCTAGTGCCTCACTCAGCTGTGCTCCCCTACCTTTACAATGCTGTTACTCCAGTGTGTACCGTGTCTCTGGCAAGTTTTCAGCTTCTTCTGGGAAGTGGTGCTGTTCCCCTCCATGATGTGCCAGTGCCGTCCAACAGGCCATGTTGCCATGCTATTTTTAGGGGAAACAGCCACAGAACAGCTAGGAAGGTCAGCTCAGCCTTGCATTTTTCCAGCCCTCGCTGTAGAAACCAGGCTTCCCCAGGAAGAACCACACACAGTCACTGCCTCAAGGGGAGGCAAAGTCAAGCCAGGAACCATACATGTTAGACCCACAGCAGGCTAAAACTCCTACCCACCATCCACATTTAAACTTACATGAGAATAAAAGCTCATGTTAGAGTATGTTTTGATTTCACGGAGGTCCACCCAGGCATAGCAGGCTGCAAAGGGAGTGAAATTTACTTTTAAAATAGGGAGGAAGGAGGGGGAAAAGGAACAAGATGCTACAGTGGCTAAAGGGACATGTGTGGGACAGGATGTCTTGCCAAAACTGGGGAGTGGGTCAGAAGCAGTTTCATGTAATCAGTGATTTCAGTACAGCAGTTGTGTGTTTTAATGATTTTTAAATAGGCAAATGAGAGCTGGGGAAGCAATGACAACCCTGTGTGTGTATGTATGCACACAGTAGACTGCCTCTCTGACAGCCGATGATAAACATTCTTCAAAAAGAGACTATTCCCACCAGACATCTCCGAAGTTTCACTTGCAATATTACAAATCTCGGAAATGAGAGAAGATATCTTTAGGGTAGAAATTCTGCCAATGAGACTTGTGAGATAATGAGGTAATAGGCCATGTGTTGAGTGACAAATCAGCTCAGGTTCGGAAGCAGTGATGATATGACCCTATTTGGCAGCACAGGAAGGCTGAGAGATTAGATTCCACCTGCTGTCAGTTAGGCTTTTGCATCAGTTTGCTTGCATTTGCCAGGATATCCACAAGCCTACACCAATAAAAAGACAAATATATGTTTTCTAAACCGGATGATAGCATTTTATAACAGGTTTGTTAAGGATTTAGTCCAAGTTCTTCAGTTATTGCTAAAGATTAAAGTGCATTTCATTATTTGCTGCCAAATTATTCATGTCCAAGTGTGTTTCCTTAATCTGCCTCTGGTACGCAGTGTTTTTCTCCTGCCTTTGCGGCGATGAGCTCCAGGCAGATGCTCCAGGTACACACGCATTTTACTCTCTGCCTTTTTGTTTCCCTTCCTTTGCTGGCTCCCACTTCACACCTGTGTTTGGTGTGTAGGCATGTGAATAAATATCCTTCCAAGCGGGGATGTGCTTCTGCAGCTCTCTTGGAGTCGGGTTTGGCCTCCTCATGCTGATGACAACTACTTCAGTACCGGCGTTCTGGATGCACGGCTTTGGTGCTGCTATCTGCAGGCAGCCCCCACTGCAAGCATCTATCCAGCACAGCCTTGATGAGAGGGAACTTCCAGACTGCACCCAGGCAAATAATGAAATTCACCTTCTTCATATCACTTGGACACTTTTGTATATTGGGTTCAATACGAGTTGCAGAAGCTCTGAAAAAGCAGGTAAATTATGGAGTATTGGCTTATTTGAATTATAAAAGCTCTGAAGAGATGCTCACAGATAGTTTGTGGAGCCAGCTGTAAAATAACAGTTATAATGAAATCTTAAATACAATGGGCTATTGTGTTCGACACAACAAAGGCAGCAGATTAAAAAAAGCCTCCTCTGGTATGCAATGCTCCATAAAAGTTACTACATCTGAACCCTAGTGGGTATTGACTTTGAGAGCTGAGGACTACTTTCTGCAAAGAGCCATTACGTGTAATTTTGTGCCACTGATTTCAGAATCTGCATGGGGAAACTGCTGTAGTGATTTTCTGGAAGGAAAACCAAAATTCTGCCCAGCCTCATGCCACCACTTTGAGTACCATGGAGCAGGGTCTTTCCGGAGACTGCTGGGAAGCAGCAGTGTTCCCAGAAACAGGTCTGCCTGTCTAGACAGGGAAAAAAAAAAATCCGCCACCACATCCCACACTGTTTTCTAGTTTCAAAATGCATGGTGTCCTCTATTTTGCTGCCTACACTGACAGCCATGTCAAGCTGCAGCACCAGGCTGCCTCGCTGAAACACAGCCGTCCCATACTATCACCAGGATGCTGGAAGCCAGCAACTGCTCTGAAGGGAAATGTGTCTCAAATGTTCTCCTACACAGCTGCAGTCCTAAGACCTAACCACCCATCTGCTGACGGTGTGCAGAGATCAGTGGCTGCAGAGAATATTTCTGCACTGTCCTTGCTGGTCTGATGGCAAACCCATATCCTCACAGTGACCTCTTGGCAGGCATGGGGTTCGGGGTCAATGCTGGCAGGCTGGGGTGTTTGCTCAGCCTTGTGTGGGGCAGGTGGAGGAGTTCGGTGCTCTGCAGTGATTTTTTTTGTTGTTGCTGTTTTCCCAATGACATGTCCATGACTAAGTGGTGAATGGGGCAAAGTGGTGGGAGCCCTGAGCACTGGCCTCTAGTTGCGTGCAGGTTTTGTTTGAAGGCCTGTTAAAGCTTGGAGGCACCAGAGAGAACCCACCACAATGGGCGAGGAGCACGGTGCACGGCCAGATGCCTGTGGGTGCAGGAGAGCAACACAGACGGTTGTCCCCGCAGCTGTTCTGTTGACAGGCGGTGCTCCTGCTGGTGTGTACGGAGAGGATAATGCACCCCCCTTGATTCATGTTCACACGTTTGGGTTTGTAAAATAATCCTGTTCACCTGCATGCAGGGGCCATGTGCAGAACAAGCACCCACCTCGTCTGTGCCGCGCGCAGCCTGGAGGGGCTCCTGTAAGGTAATTCTCATGCTGGGATGAGCTAATCCAGCACAAGATGCTACACCTGCTTCCTTCTGCTAACAAAAAGGCTCCTGCCTCCCAAAGACTGCCTGGCCTGACTGATTATACCTTCCCCATCAGCAGAAAGACTCATGTCATCACTGGGCCAAAGGTGAATTGCCTGGAGACAAAGCTGGAATGAATTTTTTGCAGCCCCATTTTGCCAGACATTCAAAGCACTTCATCCTGAGGAGCAGAGACCTTTAACTCTGTAACATTTATATATGTTTATAAGGATGGAGCAGGTTCTCCTTGCAACCCTGCCCCAGACAAATGTACAGGTAAGCCAGAGGAAAGTGTTTTTGCCTCTCCTTCGTTTTGTCCAGAAGGAGGGGAAGGGAAGGGAAGGGAAGGGAAGGGAAGGGAAGGGAAGGGAAGGGAAGGGAAGGGAAGGGAAGGGAAGGGAAGGGAAGGGAAGGGAAGGGAAGGGAGGGGAAGGGAGGGGAAGGGAAGGGAAGGGAAGGGAAGGGAATGGAAGGGAAGGGAAGGGAAGGGAAGGGAAGGGAAGGGAAGGGAAGGGAAGGGAAGGGAGGGGAAGGGGGAAGGGGGAAGATGGAAGGGAAGGGAAGGGGGAAGGGAAGGGAAGGGAAGGGAAGGGAAGGGAAGGGAAGGGAAGGGAAGGGAAGGGAAGGGAAGGGAAGGGAGGGGACGGGAGGGGAAGGGACGGGACGGGACGGGAAGGGAAGGGAGGGGAAGGGGGGGGGAAGGGAAGGGGGAAGGGAAGGGAAGGGAAGGGAAGGGAAGGGGAAAGGAAAGGAAAGGAAAGGAAAGGAAAGGGGGAAGGGAAGGGAAGGGAAGGGAAGGGAAGGGGGAAGGGAAGGGAAGGGAAGGGAAGGGAAGGGAAGGGAAGGGAAGGGAAGGGAAGGGAAGGGAAGGGAAGGGAAGGGAAGGGAAGGGAAGGGAAGGGAAGGGAAGGGAAGGGAAGGGAAGGGAAGGGAAGGGAAGGGAAGGGAAGGGAAGGGAAGGGAGGGGAAGGGAAGGGAGGGGAAGGGAGGGGAAGGGAGGGGAGGGGAAGGGAAGGGAAGGGAAGGGAAGGGAAGGGAAGGGAAGGGAAGGGAAGGGAAGGGAAGGGAAGGGAAGGGAAGGGAAGGGAAGGGAAGGGAAGGGAAGGGAGGGGAAGGGAGGGGAGGGGAAGGGAAGGGAAGGGAAGGGAGGGGAAGGGAAGGGAAGGGAAGGGAAGGGAAGGGAAGGGAAGGGAAGGGAAGGGAAGGGAAGGGAAGGGAAGGGAAGGGAAGGGAAGGGAAGGGAAGGGAAGGGAAGGGAAGGGAAGGGAAGGGAAGGGAAGGGAAGGGAAGGGAAGGGAAGGGAAGAGAAGGGAAGGGAAGGGAAGGGAAGAGAAAGTCTGCTACAGGGGTAGTGCTTCCTGGGTTTATTTGCATTTCTGAGGTTAAATGTGTGTAGTGTATGCTAGTGCTCTAACACGTGCCAAGGCGTGCAAATATTCAAATCCACACACAGTGATGGGCTGTGTGGGGAGAGCAAGGAGGGGAAGTAAGGAATTACTCGTATTTGTCTTCTGGCCCAGGAAAATGTCAAGATGTTTTTAGCTGATGCCAGTTTTCCATTTGAAATGTTGCTTTGTATTTATAGTTTTCTTAATCCCTAAAGCAAAAGAGGCTAATATTCATTTAAAACCCAATAACAATTAAAATCCCCAATAACAATTAAAACCTACGATGAACAACTGCTCTAGCTTTGTTTATTGCACGCATAAATAATCATACTTCAATGAACATGTTAGTATCTATGATCTCTTCCCAGATTAAGGTTGCCTTGAGACTGCTTGCTTTGGCTACTGTAAATGTGACATGAATTACACTCAGGAAAATGTGTCTTACATGCTGGGTTTGAAGTAAATTATTTTCTTCTAATATACCTACACGACTGTCACAAGGAATTACACTGTAGATTTAGTGATGTTAAGTGTCAATTGTAATTTGGTGACAGCCATTTTATTGGCTATGCATATTGCTCTGCTAGGACCTGCTTCTCAGTATGGAGGCCACCGTATCATTAAAAACCAGTGATCCTTCACTGATGACATAATTTGACTGGCAGAGAGAGGAGCAGTGAGGGGCTTGCTTCTACCTGCATGGAATCTGCTGCGTGTCAGAGATGAATTTGCCTTCAAATTAGAAACAGCATAGCAGAGTGGTGGCTGTGATTTTGCTTGATTTCTTTTAAGGAGTTTCACTGGAATGGTTACTGAGCAGCTGATAGGAGTCTGCTTTAATCTGTCAAACATATATATTATGCAGCCTGTAAACATTTCAAATATTTTTAGCCACAGGATACAGTGAGTTATCTGTGAAATAGTTTCAGCTGAATTGAGCTACATGCTTTTTTTTTTCCCCTTCTGCACACTCATCCATCCATCTACCCATCCATCCTTCCATTCTTTTGTGCTCAATTCTGCCTCTGCAATAGGCTTAGTGTATTAAATTTATGTGTTAAAAAGAGAAAAAATGTGTTAACATAAAACCAGTGTTTCAACAGATAAAATAAATCATACAAGCTGTGTAAAAATTTACAGTAAGAGCAGAACCATAATCATACATTCTGAAAATTTTATAAACTGACAATTCAAGTTATGTGTTTTATGCTAATACACATAGTGGTAAGTTCTAACAAACTGTGATTCACACATAAAGAGTAGAAAAGTTGAAGGTATTATACATGTTATATCTATTTTTCACATGTACATCTTTATATATATATTATGTACTTATTCTGAGAAAGAGGAAATAGATTCTGAGATGTTCTTAGCAAATTTAAATCAATATAGCTGCGTTTCCATTTTCAGTATTTAAATTAATTTTTTTTTTTTTTTTTTTTTTTTTTTTTTTTTTTTTTTTTTTTTGCTGCAAGGCACTGCAAGGAACAAAGCAAAATACCTTAAAAGAAAGTGTTTTCCTAGTAATTTCACCTCATTTCACACCTATTTGGCAGCTTTTCTTAGCCAATTGGTTTCATTGAAAATGCTGACAATGTTCACCTATTAGAATTGTCCGTGCGGTAAGGTGTGCTTTCGTCTTAGATTCACTTTATTAAATTTAAATGTAGAAAATAACTTCTTTTTTTTTTTTTTCCTCATCAGGACTACCAACATTTCTCAACGTATACTTTTGTCTATCTCCTTTTTTTTTCTTTTTTTTTTTCATACTGCTTGTTCTACTTTTTTTTTTTTTTAAATCTTTACTGAACAATAAACAGCATAAATTATTCAGCCAATTTCAGTCCAGTGGCATAAATCATACTCTAGCAGACATGCTACTTATGACAAATGCTTTGTCTAAGAGAAACATACCTCTGAAGGTTTAATCAGAAGCTCTAAACATTTCAGACTTGCTCAATTTTGTTCTTGGCAAGAAGCTCTGTTTTTTGCTATATCTTCCATGGCTTTGGGGGAATGTTCATTTTTCCCACGAGAATACTGAGGCCATTTTTACCCACTCCAGGAAAGGGCAGGGTGTTAATAAAAGAGCACTTTCCTCCAGAAAAAAATTCAAATGGGATTGGCAAAACTTTTTGCTCTTGAAAGCTCATTTCAGAGGCAGCCTTGGATATTTTAAGTGCTTCCTATGTAATGAAGTATCAGGACTTGCATACTGCCACTTCTGAAAGCATAAACATCATGTATGAAAACATAACCTTTTATGGGATAAAGGGTTTCTAAAGATTTTATTAGCACAATTTTGGAGAAATAAATACAAAAGAAAAACCAACCAAACAAAAAATAATCCCAATCTCCCATTTTGCTGTGATTTTTAAATAAATTAATTGGATGACTGGGTCAATTACCCTTCATCTGATTCAGAACCACAGCTGTATACTGTTGGTGGTGCTGAATAAATATGTTGTCCAGAATCAAACCCTGGGTTTAGAGGAAGTTGCGGTTGGCTCTGAGGAATATTTAGCCTTCTTGCTAGCTATTCTGGAAATTGTTTTTGAAGAATATCTGGTTCACTGTTAAGATCATCTTTATTTTATGTCACTGCTGTAGAAGCCTGGAGCTTTATGGAATAACTGGTTGATATTGTCACATTCTCAAAATTAGTACCTATATTCTTATATGAGATCTTGCTTTGGGTCCATTCAGGGGTTTTATTATGCAGCTCCAGTCAATACAACTCTGTTTTGACTTCAGTACTTTTGTTTCAGCATCATCTAAAATGTCAGTTGAGGTCCTGGAATAAGTCTCTGCTTCTTGAATAACTACCTCTTGCATAGCCAAGAAAAACACTGTAGAGTCAAATTTATATAAAACAGCAACCTGAAAAAATGCTGAGATAACAGAATGATGGGAAGAGACTTGCAGATAAACTACTGTCATCAGCACAATGCAGAGCGTATGCATAGTTGTGTGAACACAACACAAATTATGAATAGTTTTCAACAAAACAGCAGAACATTTAAAGTATATAGGCTCAGGATCTAGCTGACCTTATCCACCAGATTAAAACAGTCTGAAAAGTAACCGTATATAGAGTCAAAACAGCTAACATGTCCTTTTAAAGAAAAGTTGTTTTTGTTATTTTTAAGTTCTGGCTGAAATGAAGACAGCTGAATAGAGAAGGACAAGATGCAGAATGCCTATGCCAGTTTTTGTTGTTTTAGGTCAGACCAGTCAGCACCAAATAAAGGGGAGCGTAAGTATTGACATTCTAAATCAAAGTTGTGGTCTGCTGAGTCCAATAGATGCTTTAGGGGAAGAAAAAGATGCTCCACAAGACACAGTGAGTGAATCTGCCACCTATTAATGTTTCTTCATGCTTCCTGAGAGTGGGTGATTTGCATAAACCCTTGAGTTCGAAACAATATATTCCTTCAACAAACATCTTTGGATTATATATGTTTGAATTATTAGAACTCTAGTTTGCATGTACGCAGTCAGTCTATGTGAGTCTTATGAGACGCTTGGTCTCAGAGGTATCATGTGGTGAAGCTCCACAGCATCATCACAGGCTGAGCAAGTGTTTCTCTTTATTAGTTCACCTAAGTAATATTGCAAAAAGAAATCCAAAAGTAGCGCAAAGCTCCCATTATAAACCTACTGTCAGATGCAAAAAAAAAAACCAAACACATCTTATTTTTCTCCATCTAAATGACTCTTACTTCATTAAAAAAAATAAAATCAAAAAGCAAATATGAAGTCTAGGAGAGAGACAGATATTCTCTGACACATTTTGCATCTCACAGAACACCACGGCAGGGTTAGAGCACACTCCTCTAATGTTAAAGGAGTGTAAAGAGCGTAAGGAAAGCAGAGTGACATTCCCTCTTGGTTAGTTGCTTATACCAAGCCTTCCAGTTCATGAGTTCATTCTGTCACTGTGACCTGTTTTGACCAGACCCTTATTCTTCCCTCGCCCTGCAGAAATCACTACCAGAGCAAAGCACTGTGTGAAGGTTTAAAAGTGGAAGCAGTTGAGTGAATACAGTGGATGAGGCAGTGAGCCCGTATCCTGCTGTCCTTATTCTGCATGTTCTCAGGTGTAAAATGTCCATTATGAGAAATAATACATATTTCTAGCCAAGCA